>NW_016690200.1:3580485-3618685 GCF_001604755.1 Lepidothrix coronata
CATCATAGAGACAATGGCAGGGCTTGATGAGAACTCCAGATCTGCTCCTCGGTTGCGAGCACTAACTAGGGGGATAATGCTTGCTAAGGTAATTCAGAATGGCTGGCCTGGCTCAGCTTTCTTTTCCCTGGGAGACTAGAAATGCTCTGTTCATAATATACTCAAATCTCCCTGATTCTGGAAGCTCAACATTCATTTTCATATCTGGGCCTCCCACTTGTAATTGCACAGCTCGCCTAACTGCTGCTCTGCCTCAGCTCGGACTAATTATTGCTACACTCAGCCTGCTGTTATGCATCTGCTTTGAAATGCTCTCTCTTTTTTCCACTTGAATTTGCCTTAACACATATCCCTTCATTCTCCTACAGCATGGATGCCACACACTTTGCTGCTAACACACAGGCTTTTCAGTGCCTCTCTTCCACAAACGAGCTTTATTCATTTGTGCTTAGTGTCTGTGTACTTTTTGGATCCATAACCTCTTTTTCCCATTACTTTAACCTATTCTTTTATGGCTTTTGCTGACCTTGCACTGCTGCCCTCTTCCACTTGCAGAGTCAGAATGTTACACTTTCTCCATTACAAAGAAAAAACCCTGTTATCAAGTCATCTGGTCCTTGTCAAGCTGCTCTCCTTTGTAGACCATCCCTATGGCCTCACCTTAAATCAACTTCACCAAACTATTTAGCTTAAGATGCTTCTCTGAACAACTCAGGCTCAATTCTGTTCCTTCTACTCAGAAACACCTCCCACTTAAATCTCTGCAGACCTTCTCCTGGCCAAAGCCAATATGCTCTATCCATGTTGTTCTGTGTTGATTATTTGTTATCTCCTCAAGGGATAATAAATATTCCTCCATACCTTCCTTGGTTTTAGTAACTTGTCATTACTTTCTCCACTAGATCATCACTGCTTAATGTAACTGCCATATCCTAGGAGCTTCATCACTCTTTTTCTTCCTTTCTTTCCCCTATTTTCTTCTAGGAGATCCTATCTGTTACCATGATTCCAATCACTGTCTTAGCTCTGCAGTCCTGTGTCTCCTTTCACAGCTCACAGATCTCAGCCTTGATCTCTAGGATTGCCTCAAGGGATAGAAAAGTGAACTACCATGAGTTGGAAGGCAGCAGTAGCACCTTCCAGGCAGGTGCTCCACAACTGAGATGCAGCTACTCTCACCTACCTTGAGAATTCAGCATTTCCCTCTACAGCTTTCCTGACCTTCACTTAATTCTTTTAAATGCATTCAGAATGGTCTACTGCTATGAACTTCTCACCACCTTAGTTCCTTTTCTTCTTACCTAGTTTTATCCACCTTGAGGTTAAACTGGTGATTTACATCAGACACTTTGATGGTGAATGAAGAGAAGGAAGTGCACTCAGAGGTGGCTTCTCCACCCACCATTCACGTCACCAATTTAGACATCTCCACTGATGATAGAAGAACAATTAGCTCAGGCTATGCTTACCTTCTAGGGAGGTGAGACAAGTCACCTGATTCTATGTCTCTTTAATAGCTTCCTTGACCCAGACACCCAATTCAAACACACATCTGTGCTGCATCAGTGGCATCAGCCCATATAATTCAATTGTTATTCTGATTCATAATTTCTCTCTTTACACAGAATGCTGTACCTGCATTAACCTGTTACACTCTCATCTTCTTCCTTATTGAGAACCTTCATTTATAAAGCTTACAGAGGAATTTGGCATTCCTTCCCTCTATCTGTATTTTTCTGATTGCACCCATTCATAATTTTTTGTCTGAATTTTAAACCACAGGTTACATGAGGTTGGGATGATGTTTCTTCTCATTTCGCAAAGTCCCCTGTCATGACAATTCTGATTTTGAGTATAGAGATACTCTAGGTATCTCTATAATCAGGATTAATATTTTTAATCATTCAAGCAGCAATTTTGCTATGAGGCAGACTGCATTGATGCACTGATGTCACTGGGTCTCCCATCTCCTGCCTTACTTTTACATATTACATTTTACTTATTCTAAGATTTACGAAAGGTGAGAGATAAGCTTGAGGAGTCAAACCCTTTGTCTGCTGAATCAACTAAAGCCCATGAGAACTCATGGAAGAGCACTCCCAGATGTAAACAGACTGTCCTGTCATCCTTATCACCATTAAATCCTTTGAGCATTCATTTTGAGGTGGACAAGAAAGCAAAGTCCATTTTCTGCAAAGAAAAGGAATTTTTCATTCTGAGAGGCAGTGTTACATGGAAGTTCATCACTGTATGTCACTACCCTGTGACTCTCTCAGAATGCACCTTCCCTTCCCAGTTCTGCCAGTGGACAGACTTGGACAATCTTTACACCTTTTGGATGTTTAACCTGTTCTCATCTGCAATTTCATTTCCTCCTCCTTCAGGCAAGAGATTGGAAACTCCAGAGTAGAAAGCACTAAGCATCTGCAAACCATTACTATTATTATGACAAGGGAAAAAAAGACCAAAACAAAGCAACAAAAAACCTCAAACTCAAACTGTACCAAGAGCAATGACCATTAATGACACGGGAGAGAAATGGGTTCTTCAGCCCTAGTTTTTGGGTGGGAGGACAGAGAAAAAAAAAAATAAAGCGTTTTAAAACACAACTGTGAGACCGAAACAACAAAGACATAATTCCTGCTAATAAAGCTGAGGAGGTACATACAGAGTATGCCAGTATGTTAAAACAGCAGGATTAATTCTGGCTTTGCCTGTGATTGGCAGCATCACCAAGTTGTCACCTACTGAATCGGAAAACCTCAACTTCCTCTGCTACTTCACTACTTTTAGTTTTTAAAGCAGAACTCTCTCCCTAGTGGCAGAATATCTGTGAAGGAACAATGAGAATTGGAAATATCAGTGAAAGCTGCCTAAAACCAAAAAGACAGAGGACTGCTACATCCATTGGCTGTTGACATCTTCATTTTTCCTCAAAGAAGATAACCTTGGTGTATCACTCTAAGTTAGGTGAATTGTGTCCCATAAATCCAGACAAATACGTAAGTAGATAATCAAAGAATAAAAGGAAAACTATGAAAAGCAAGTATGGGAAGTGAGCTGATGAATTGAGCCACCTGCCCAAAGTAATTTACATTCTTTCAGCAGTCACCACAATTGCTGCATTTCGATTAACGTAGCTTGATTTGACATTTCATCAAGATTCCTGGAGACCTCAAAAATGATTTTGTAACCCCAACCTACTAACAGAACTGGCTCCAGATCAATAGGGAGTCCATTTCAATTCCACTCTTCAAATTTGCAACAGCCTGAGGGACTGTTTTAACCCACTGCAGACAAAGGCTGGACTATACTCATCTAGATATGAATAATTTTTTTGTAAAGCCTAAAGAGGTGAATGCTTCAAAAACAAATGGAAAGACTGTGGGAAAATGCACAAAGAACGTCACACCCTTTCTATGAACCAAATCAACTTTCCAAGTGTACTAAAGGCTCGTCTTCAGGTGCAAAACAGACAGTGACAAGGTATTGTGGAGCAGTAGGTATTTTTGAGTAACTTGATGAATCCTCATATTTGGGTGCTGTCTGTTTAGTTATACTCAAATCCTTTCAAAACAGGTTAAAGCACAATAGCTGTGGGGCACTTGAAAAGCCCTGGGGAAGACAAAGCCTTAGACAGACACATTTTGGCAAAACTTAGATTTAAAAAAAATAGTAATGTTATGCAAGCTAATAAACATGTATTATGGTTAATGGGGACACTTTACATGGGGACACTTCAGAACCAAGGGAAGGTGTTGGGCAAAGAGCAACGCGGGCAGTACAAAGGAATTTTGGAAACTAGGGGGTTTTCTGAACTGGTTACTCTTTTGTCATATATACAGCTGAATTCCTTCACTCCAGGAAAAAACTGTCACTTTTAAGGAAGCTCCAATACTTCACATCAAACCTTATAAAACTTATCTTTAAGAGAGTCTTTCCTATTCCTAGATCCTCCCTATGTCTTGCATAAGACCACAATTATTAGACCAATGTTCTAACAGATTGCCACTCACTCACATTCCCTACTCCACTCCATCAAAGCACCAAACTGAACTGGTCCATCTCTGCTATTCAAAAGACATCAGCCCTCTTAGTCAACCCTAAAACCACTTTTATACAAACATATCATCTTCTCCTCTGCTGTAATCTAATTTTCTGACAGCTCAAAGTATTCCCTGGGAAACCTGTCACTGACCTTGTGAGGCTCCCTTCATCCCTGCCCTAAGGTAAGGGGAGATGCCACCTTCCATAATACACTGGAATCCACCCACAACAGCTGGAGCTGCACATCTAGACATCAATTGTCTGCAAAATGTTCTGAACTACATGCACACACCATTCAGTCACTAATTGCAAAACCTTGTACTTAATTCAGAAGAAAGAAATTCCTGTAATGTAGAAGTAATGGGTTAAACATAAATGTTTTTAAGTGGCTCAGCTATACAATAGAGAATAATTAGGTATCCATAATAAGGCAGTTTAATAGTATACTAAATGACATTCCCTCACACAGGGTGTAATTACTTTCGTGTACTTGACACATTCATGTGAGATGTCAGACTGGAAGATTATTATTGTTTTTTCATATCCAATTTTTAGTTAGAAGTAGTTTGTCTGTGCATCTTCCTGCTCATTTGAGGATTAACAGTCCATTATTATTGGAACGAGTTTCCAGTATGACATTTCTCACATTGCTGCTAATTTTCTTTCCTGGCCCCTTTTCAGTATAGTGCATGTGGTTTTTACTATTTGATTTATTAAATTTGACATACCAAAGCACTTGCTCAGATTGGTCTGTTTGTCAATGAAGACTTTAGCAGAGATAACATTTCCAAAAGGCATGAACATCTGCAGAATGTCCTGGTCTCCAAACTCCTGGGGGAGGTGGTAAATAAAGAGGTTTGCCCCTTCTGGACCTTTAGGAAAATAAAATAAATAAATAAATAAAAAGAAGTATGAAAACAGCCATCACAAGTGCTACATTTAATCTATTTTTCCATAATACTTACTGAAGATGATGGTCAGAAAGCATTTCATTTTCCAAATTCAAAGGAACAAAAGCAAGTGGAGTACATCAAAGGAGTACAGCTGAAATGTGGCTCCTTAGAGCATCCCATCTTGAAAAGTGTTTACTATGAAAAGCACTTATTTTGTAATTCTACTACAGAAGTAATAAAATTCATTCCCTTTCTTCAGTTTATATGAGTGTCTTGCAGTATAATTAGGGTTAGGAAAACATTGCTCTCTCAAAATACCCCAAGAACTGTACAAGGAGTCCTCTGCTGCCTCAATGCCTGCATGGGTTTGTCGGTTTAATTCCAGTTGCAGGAACTTATGGAAAGGGAATGAGCTGAGCTCAGATTTCAGTACCACAGACTTAAACTCAAAGGGCAGGAAAATGGTGGAGATGGGAATAAAAGTAATAAGGCAAAGCACACCTTGTGACTTGGAAGTCAGTGAAGTCAGAGAGAGAAAGACACTCAGAATTAAATTTGTACTGACTCATTTCAAAATGAGCTTTTTTTTTTTTAATACAAATTCCCCATAGAATGCTCTGTCTCCTGAAAGAAACTTTGTAAATTAAGTATTTTAAAGAAGTTCAAAATTACGTACTTGGCTTGAAATTAAAGCAGCTTTAGACTGTTCAGTCTGCAAAGAGAGGTACAAACTCAAAGGATATTTGTCTTACGGACAAAATTTGAGATATGCATTATTAAAGTTGTTGGTTAAAACATTCATCCTAGCACTAATAGGTTGGTTTTTTTCCCTAGCTCAAGTCTGCCTTTAGAGTAACATACTGGAAATGAGCAATGGATGCCAGGAAGAACATGATATATGATGGAGCCACACACGGGCCCTCCCCAGGCAGGCTCCAGAAGCATAAGTGGAACACAAAGGGAACAAACATTTCTGGAAAAAATATTTGTAGAACAACCTGATTAAGTATTTCTTTGCTTAATGGAACCTAAATGCGCCTTGGATGTGATGTCCTTGGTATTCTGGAGAGGGAGAGGAAAGCGAACATCAGATTTATGGGTTCCTTCTGCAACTGAGCCACAAAGCCTCACCTCTTCCATACAGAAGAACCAGGCTGGCTGCTTTCTCAGCCTGAAGGAAAAGGTTGCAGTGTTTGCCCAAAAGGAGGGGACAAATGGGTTAGGGGAAAAAAAAAAAACCCACAACATTTTTTTGGGGGTGGGGAAAAAAAAAAAAAGATGAAAAAAAACTTGTCTCCTGGAACTTATTTCTTCTTACCTCAAGTAAACTATAATTTCCAGTAAACAATATTTCTTAAAATAGTAAGAAAAAAACCTTATTAAACAATATTTAAGAGCAGATGCATGAGGCAGTTCACTATGCTTCAGCATTTAATGCTTATATAGCATTTTTCTCTAGTACTCGTCTATCCTCAGCCACTCCAGACTCTTCATCATTCCATTAGAAATCATGGTAAGAGGCAAAACATTGTTGCCAGTATTCAATGATGGAATTTACTCACTTTAACTTAACTGATTACTGACAGATACAAGACATGTAACAAAAAATACTGTATTTTAAAAGGCTTGCTGCCAATTTATAACAATAAAAAATAAGCCTAAATCTGATTTGAATGTTTCTAAAGAGAAAAAGATTAAAATAGAAAAAAAATCAACCTGCCCTCCACTGTGTATCTTGCAGTGACACCAAATAAAGAATTTTTTTCTGGTGTCAAATAGTCTATTGTCACTGACCAAAGTGCCCAAGGTAAAAGAGAAATGTAGAAAACATAAAGAAAAAATAGAAAAAAACAATTTAAAAAACCCTTTCATTTTAAATAATCCAAGCTGTTAGCAGTAAAAGAAGGAGAGGCATCAGACAAAATACACATTTTAAGCCCAGTGTCCCTATTTGGGGAATGCCAAATTTGTCTCCCTAGGAAACGCATCCCATAACAGTACAAGATACTATTTCAAAAGAGGATAAAAAAGATTTCTCTTGAGGATATTATACTAGGTTTATTTTCAAAGCTTACCCCTGGCAAGGAACAGTAGTGACAACACAGATAAAGTCTTAGAAAGCATGCAGTATTTTCCTATCTTTCTAGAACTAACTGGAAATTAGGATGAGAGAAAGGCAGGAAAAGAGAAACAAGCCCCCAGAATGCCTGGGAAGCGTGCAAGGGAAGGGAAGAGGGGAAAAGGGTAAACTCGTTTTCCTAAACCCCTTGTAATTAATATTCATTTATTCTCAGCAACGACTTCCTGAGGTTTATTTGCTGTTGGCGCTGGGAGAGGGGGCAATCATTCACTTAGTTGCTTCCCCACAAGACCCACAATTAAGCAAAGAACCACTCAAAGTGAAAACGGATCTTGTCATTAGCTCGAAACCTTAAACTTAATCAGATTAACTCCATTATGATGGAATTTGGAAACCAGAAGAGAAAATTGCATCCATAAAGGGATGTTTTTTGTTAGCAGCGCCTTTTTATGGTAGTTGGTAAATGCTTTTATACGAGCTCAGTTGGTCAGAGCATAGTGCTACTAACACCAGGGTTGTGGGTTTGATCCCCGTATGGGCCCTTCAGAGTTGGACTCAATGATCCTTGTGGGTCCCTTCCAACTCAGAATATTCTGTGAAATGAGAGGATGTCCTTATAGAAGGGAAATTTCAAGCTGAAGCTCTTATCCAGCAACAGGATTTGTGCAGCTCAGTCACTGCATCTCAGGAAAGCTCTGCTGGGCTTGGAGAGTGTCTGCAAAAATCCAGCCAGATCAGACCTTAAAATTTCTATTCTTATTTAAAGAAGCTTTACAGGCCGTACTAATTTGAAGCCTGAGGTTAGTTCAGTTGGCCAGAGCATAGTGCTACTAACACCAAGGCTGTGGGTTTGAGTGCTAACACCAAAGGTGTGGGATCGATCCCTGTATGGGCCCTTCACTTAAGAGTTGGGCTCGATGATCCTTGTGGGTCCCTTCCAACTCAGAACATTCTGTGAAAGTGCAGTTTATTATTATTATTATTATTACTCAGAATATTCTATGAAATATGAAAGGATGGTCGGCAAGGTGTAAGTTGAAGGACAGGTGGTTAAAAAGCGAAGGTTAAAGAAGGCGACAACACTAAACAGGAGAAAACTGGAAGAAAACAAAAAGCCATAAATTAGACTACTCGAGGTCTTTCACTACGTCTCCAAGGCGAAGACACCGCTGTGGCTTGGCTGTGGGTGACTCAGTGGTGTGGGCACTTACCTTCCTTCTGGCTGCCCGCGGCGCTTTGCTGCTGCAACAAGCTCTGGCTGTAGAGGGTGGGCAGCGCGGCGGCGGCGTACTGCTGGATTCCTGAGTAGGCCTGGGTGAGCGCGTCCATCGTGCCGGCCGTACCGTTCGTCAAGCCTGTCGCGCCGAGTCCTCCGTTCAGGGCCGCCATACCTGAGAGCATTTGAGCAACTTTACAAAAAACCCAACAATAGAGAAAAGAAATTGCACTTGTTCATTAGTGCTTTCCGAAAGTCGTTGGTTATTTATTTACGACACTTGACAACGACAGCGGTGCATGCAGCTCGGCACTCCACCAAAATGGGACTGAAAACAAAGAAACACGACTTTGGCGTCAGGGTCACTTCAGCACAAGGGTTGCACAGTCAAATGGACTCGCATGCAGCCTGCTACTGGCAAGTACTACAGCTTCTGAGAGCCTCTCTGCTCACCCTCCTCCACACCTGTGCTTCTGCTGTGGGTGTCTGAAGCTGGGAGAGTGGGACCTATTTGACCTGTATCCTTGTAAGTTGGGCACTGGGAAAAGTGGTCTGCTAGGAAACCCACTCCTTCTGACCAGGGTCTTCAGCAACAGGTTGTGACTGTACCATATTAGAAGTGTTTTGCTTATCCAGAGTAAGCAGAAAACCCTGATTTAACCGCATTTTGAAACTTCTTAAAGGTCTTTTCCAACCTAAATGATTCTATGATAACCCTCTTTACAATTATGGGCTTTGTCCCTTAGGCTTGTGGTAAGAAGATGGACTGTGATGCTCTGTGATGCTCTGTGATGCTGCATGCCTTCCACCCTCCTCCTCCACTTACTCCACAAGAGATGAACAGCAGCACATCTAGAGTGACTAAAAATGCTTCATCCAGACTAGGTATCTTTCATGAAGAAACAAAAGCATTTGTTTCTAGCAATGTCTTTCTTCTCATGGGAAGCAGAATCACTTCATTTTTCTTTTTTTTTTTTACTTAAAGCAATTCTACATCCTGGTAAATAACAGAGTAATTTTACTGGGATGGCTGCTAAAGAGGAAATTTCAGGTGGGATTGCTAGCTATGTGGAAAACGGCACCCCTCATTCCTTCAAACAGTGTGGTCTGCAGAAAGAGTTGTACTACTCTGATACAAACTCCTGGGCTGCAGCCTCTCTCCATTGCTTCTGTTTCTCAGCATGGTTCCTAAATGAGTTATGCTGAAGTTAAAAGTCTTAAAAATGATTTCAGAAATTCCAGAAAAAGTGGATTTTCTGTTAGAGCTGCAGTCTCTTGAAGTCAAAAGCGTGTCAGAGTTCAGAGCCCTGCTCATCTTCCACATGCCCAGCTTGTGTCAACCTGAGCAGTAAGTGCTCATCAGGACTGAGAGTCAGGCCATGTTTTCTGCACAAGTAGCTATCCCATGCACCCCAGCTTCTAAGTGAGCAGCTCACAAACAACTTAAAGAGCTTAGTCAGGCCCCTTGAGGTAGAGCAGATCAGTCACTAGAAAAATGGGGCACCCAGAATCACCAGAGATAATTTCTTGGACGTTGACTGTGCAGTGTTTTGGTTGGCAGAATGATGGGTGAAGAAGTGACTTCTTAATATGGTGGTGCCATATTAAGACTCCAAAACCAGGAACATGGACGAGAAAGAAAGGGCTTAATTTCAGAGCTGTAATAAGGGTTGGTATGTAAATTGGGGGAAAGTGGGGAAATTAGGCAGAAGACACTTCTAGTAAATTAACAATGAAACATATTAGACTGGGAAAAAATCTTGAAGGAAAATGGCATAAACCTTATCATATGAGTAATTTAGAGATAGTAAGAATACTGCAGGGAATTATCCTGCCTTGACAGAGGAGGATAAAGATGCTGACCCCAGTATCCTTCCATCTCTTATGTAGATTTGAAAAGCATATTCCTATGAGTCTCCAATAATCAGGACAATTGCTCAAGTGGCACCTTTCTGGCTCCACCAGAGTCTGTGCCAATTAAGAGAATTGTACTGCATAAATTATACCTTTTGATATTACTATAATTTGTGTGACTAAACACTTGACAGAGATGTGATATTCTTAGCCTTTCCTTAATAAAACGTCTCACACTTTGAAGATTTCTCTTTCCTCTCCACCCCACTTCAGAGCACCACTATACCCTGATGGGAGGTACTGGCTGCCACTGCTTTGAACAAAAATCTGTCAGAGCTCAAGAGACCTGTGTATTTCTTGTATAATGGTTCCAGTTACAAAACTGTATTGGGCTTGTGTGGCAGTGGAGGGGTTGCAGGGGTGGTTTCTCTGAGAAGCTGCAGAAGCTTTTCCTGTGTCCCACAGAACCAATGCCAGGCCAGCTCCAGGATGGACCCACCACTGACCAAGAGCCCATCAGTGATGGTGGTAGCACCCCTGGGGTAACGTAGTTAAAAGGGGAAAAAAAACCCCGTGAAATGGGAACTGCAGCCACAGAAGAGAAGAGTGAGAATATGTGAGAGAAACAGCCCTGCAGACAACCAGGTCAGTGAAGAGGGAAGGGAAGGAGGTGCTCCAGGCACCAGAGCTGAGATGCCCCTGCAGCCCGTGATGCAGCTCCTGGAGGTTCATGGAGGAGCAGAGGTCCACCTGCAGCCGATGGAGGACACACACTGGAGCAGGTGAATGCCTGAAGGAGGCTGTGATCCTGTGGGAAGCCAATGCTCCTGGCAGGACCTGTGGACCTGTGCAGAGAGGAACCCTTCTGCTCCACACTGGAGTATGTTTGCTGTCAGGACTTGCGATCCCACAGGGGATCCACACTGGAACAGCTTGTTCCTGAAGGAACACCTGTGGATGGGATACTCGCTGGAGTAGTTTGTGAAGAAGTGGGAAGGGACCCACACTGGAGGAGTTGGTGGAGAACTGTCTCCTGTGTGGGGACTTGATGCTAGAGCAGAGGAAGAGTGTGAGGGGTCCAACCCCTGAGGAGGAAGGAGCAGCAGAGACAGCATGTGATGAACTGACCAAGACCCCATTCCCCGTTCTCCTGTGCCACTGGGGGAGAGGAGGTGGAGAATTCAGGAATAAAGTTAAGCTTGGGAGGAAGTTAGGGGTGGGGAGAAGGTGTTTTTAAAATTTGGTTTAATTTCTCATTACCCTACTCTGATTTGATTGGTAATAATTTAAACTAATTTCCCCAAGTCAGATCTGTTCTACCCATGGTGGTAGTTGGTGAGTGATCTCCCCCTGCCCTTACCTCAACCCATGAGCCTTTTGTTGTATTTTCTCTCCCCTGCCCCTTTAGGAGGGGGAGTGACAGAGCGGTATTTAAAATATTATAATAACAAGAAAAATAACAACAATAACTTTTATAATAAATTATGTATAATATGCAATATATTACATATTATGTATTTAATACTACTGCTACTACTAATTTGATCCTGAGGCTGACCTTTATCTGCTTTGATGTTTTTGGACATAGGTTTGTGTGGCTGCTTTCATGGGGCTACACAGAGGGATGCTTAAAGTAGAGGTTCCTGATAAAGCAGCTTGTATCTCTCTTTTATTAGTGTTGAAATAACTTGATAACAGACATAACATTAGGATAACATGTTATCTTTCGTGAGTCATCAGCCTATTAGATAAACATTCTTTGTGTTGCAGTGGGCAGCATGCTCCCCCTTCTCTCCCCAAGAATCAATAGCCCCTTCCCACCAAGTGATTCCAGATTAGCAAATAGCCAGACAGCCCAGCTCGGGGCACTGCTTCTGGGAAGGGCACAGCCACTGCTGCCACAGTGCACGTGTCTAATACACCTCCCTTCTGAGCAAAACAGAGCTGCAGAAAGCTCTCCACGTTTTTTTCTGTTCTGCCTTTTTACATTTTTATGACATCTACAAGGCCCAGCTGCAGTTACACATCTCTGCCATCTCTTTATTATCTCTACCAATGCACCTCCGTCTGACATTGAACTCTGGTCCCTTCCTCCCTGCTGTGAAATAACCTTTTGGAGCCTCTCATCTATGGCCTTCTACTTTTCTGAGTTTCTCACATAATACAGAAGCAACAATGCTTGGCAAGTCCAAAGGTCTTTCAAAGTGTTTTCCAAGCACCTTCAAATCTGTCACAAATAGTTTTATCTCCATTTTACAGATGTAAATATGGGGGCAGAAAGGCTAAGTGATTGCCCTGGGGTCTCACACAAACACTGTGCCATAGCTGTTCAGTATACAGAAACTATGGTCTTCCTTCTTAATTGCAAAGAATCACTTCCTCCCTCTTTATTAATTTTTCCTCGCTATTCATAATTCTTTCTGTTACTTAAAATTCTTAAATTTACATGCCCAAAGCAGATAGTCTAATGCTTTGCCATTTAAGGTTTTAGGTTCTTCAAGAACAACTGAGGGAAGACTGGGTGAATCCCCACATGTAGGTACCACTGCTGCAAAACCCTTGGAGACAGTTAAACTTACCATACTCCACTTTCTTTAATTTTTAAGCCTTCCAGACAGCTTTCTACAACACTTCACTCTCACTATCAGTCTCCATAGTCCAGCTTCTTTTTCATGGACCCAGACAGGATCCAGAAAACAGGTAAGAGTCTCTTAGTGAGCTCAGCATGGAAGACATTCTCCACATGATGCTCACATACAGAGCAGGACACCTCAATGCCTGAGCCCAGTGCTGCTCTCTGATTAATTTTTGGATTACGCTCCCACTGACCTGTGCTTTGGATTTTCTAATTCCCCAATCAGAAGCATGTCACTCAATTCCAAATTCTCTGTACAATTACTTCAGGAACATCCACGGCCAATGAATGTTTTTACTGGAGTACTTACGACCATGGCATAAGCCATGTCAGGGTGAAACATCAGGCTTATTGAACGTGAGGTTTCCCGAAGGCAAACTCCCAGGCAGGTTTGAGTGGGAATGACTGGATCAGACATAGTCACTGGGAAAAGTCCTAGATGGTCATTAAAATGGACAGGGGAGGTTGCTATAATTTGAACAAGGCCTCACTGTCATCAGCATCACAAGCACCAGAAACTGAAAATCAGTGTCATGCTTTTGGGAGAAACAGTGCCATAACATTGAGTTGTGCCATGGGGAAACAGTTTCCCCTCCTTAGCTCTCTCTCTTATATGTACGTACGTAGACAGACATACCCACGTACATTTGCAAGTGCTATACCCATGTCCATAAAAGCATCCATGAAGAAGATTTGGGACTGAAGTCACTGTTGGTACAAGCCCATGGAAGTAATGGTGGCTTAAAACAAGCTCAAATTTGGTACTAGGTTGCAAATACATCATTAATATTTCAAATGACACATGTAGATAAGTTTGCACACACATCATCTCAGAATACTTGCTGAGAAAATGTAAACTCTCTGCTCGCAGCCTAGCAAGGAGTGTTAAAAGGAGTGCAACAGAAGGGTTCCTACACAAAGAGGTCACAGGTGATTCACTCTTGTTCAGTCTTGATACATTATGTTGGAGTGCTCCAGTATGCCCAGATTCTTACTACTTGTGAGAGGGAAGGAGTGGGATGCCATATTTCGCTCTTGATATAGTGACTTCTTATAAACCAAGTGAAGCACAATGACAGTTTATCAGGAAAGGTCATTTAATGATTTCTTACAACAGGGTAGCTCTCTTACTACAAGTGCTCACGAAGGCAGAGGAGGTAAATTAGCTTTTCATGCTCACCATTTCCAGTGGCTTGCTTCAATACTAATGTAATCATGGCTAGGCTTCGTGAACGAAGATTTGGGAAGGCTCTATCCACATTTGTTACAGACTAATGTAATAATAAGAAAGGAAACTAACATCTGCCATTTTGGGACCTAATACTTACTTTTCTTTAGTTGTTCTTGAGTCGCGTTTACAGAGGTTGTTTGTGTGAAATATGCACGTCCTTGCCAGAAGCAAGTCCTGTTTTACACAAGACCCCATGCAACCACTCAACATTGGACATCCATAAGCCCCCTTCCTTCCCAGCTCCCAACAATGCCAACCAGAGATCACAGAACAAAAAGATTGGGCGAGCAGCCAAGTAACAGTAACAGAAAGGACATCATGCAGAGCATCAGAGTGAGCAAGAGATACTGAGGAGGACATCCATTCCTGAGGGTACATTATGACGGGTCATGGGCTGGCAGTGACCAAATAGATTCCTTGCATTGCAAAAGGAAATGCAAGGAGCAACGGCAGCTAAAGAAAAAAAGAGGGAGGGGAAAAATGCAGCTAGACAAATCTCTTCCATTGCAGGCAGAGGTGAAGTCATCATAGCAGAAACAATTAAAAAAAAATAAATCCTTCTTCAGGAAAATCTTGACCAAGGCTAAGAACAAGGAAGAATGCTGTAACAGCTACAGGCATCTATTTAACTGGAGATGCCAGGGTTTGTGTAAGATGTCATAGGAAAGATGTGCATGCTCTGGCATCACAGGTGACTGACTGTATCATTCTCTTACACTTGCCAATTAAAAACCAAAGACTTGCCTTCATTTTTAAAGTAGGTTGCTCTCAAGTCAACTTGATAATTCCTACAGACATTTTTAAGGACTGCCTTGGTGGCAAACATCTTTCTTAGCACTACATTTCTGAGTGAGGCTTTGCACATTGGGGTGATATACCTGTTGTCAGACTCCCTCAATGAAAATGGGGCCTCTCCTATAACCTCGATAACCCAAATCTCTGGTGACATTTCTTTTACCTTCCACATACACTGAAAGAAAAGGAGTCTTTGTTCAGGCACTCACAGAACTTCACTTTGCAACACAAACAGTGTGAAACTAAAAGACTCCAGAACTGCATATATACCATGAATGGAACTGGATCAACTTGACCCCCTTATTTGGTATATAGATTAAAAATCATCACTTTACAATTGATAGTTTTTGTGGCATGATTATTGGGGAAGGCTGTCCACCACAGCAAATAAATACTCACTGTTTACGGTACCTGCTAGTGCATTAATATTATTCAATCCAACAGTGGCTCCAGCCAGTCCTTGGAGAGTACCCAGAGAAGTCAAAGAATTCATGGCCGCACCAGCTGTGGAATTAGCAGTTGATGCAGCCACTGAAAGGAAAAAACAAAGCAAAATTAAGGCTATATTTTGTTTATTTCAGTTGATCACAGAACAGCTTACAATAATGTGGAGAACAACAACAGGGCTACTCGCAAGAAGAAGAAAAAAAGAAAATGAGACCAACAGACAAACATTATTCAAGACATTAATAGTATGATTGTTCATGGAAAGTGTTGATAAGCCTAGAACTGCAAATACTAGATCACCAAATTGTACTATTATTTGCAAACATGATACTGAAACAGTAAGAATGGGATCAGGTACTTTTTCAAAAGTTTGTCAATCAACCTAGCATCCCTGACTAGGCTAACTAGGCTATTGGGATTTTGCCACACTTCAAAGTTCATCATTGAAAAAACAAGAATTACTCATAGTAATTTTTTCATAAAACAGCTTACTCTTCTGGGCCTCAAGTGTCCTAAGAGGAAGTTTAATTATTCTCAGTGAGACACTACGCTCTAGGACACTGTATGAATATAATTCAAAGACCTGAAGTTTAGAAAAAGAAGAATGACCAGGCAAATACAAAATGTAACTACCCTCCATTTTATTGCAGGCTTTTAGCCTGGCCTTTGTACATAGCTAGTCACGTACATGCACCCCAGTGGTATCTTATGTGTCCCCAAAAGCTCTGTCAGAAGGGAAAGGGTGGAGAAAATGTCCTTGCTGCTACAATGTCAAGGGAGTGATGAAGGTGGGTGAGATGAATCCATTTAAACTACATGTTTAGGAACAGAAAGAGACTTACTCTCTTGTCATAGGAAAGTAATAAAGCACCTTGGAAAGAGTCATCATTTAGGATAGGTCAGGTGAACTAGAAATACCTGTCTCTCTCACAGAAGAGCCCTGAATAACCAATGTAGATTAAACACTTAACTTACGGGTAGGTAAAGTTACACCAGATGAATCACACTCATAAAAGCTGCAGAAGCAATTAGGTTTTTAGCTTGTCTCCTGAGCCCTACTTTACTGCATCAATCATAAAGACTTCCTTTCATTTCTGTTATAAAGCTGCATTATCTTATGAAAAGTGAACCTTTAAAGTCAGAGTTTTGCAGATGATGTATTGGAGGCACATCATGTCTACACCACACTTTTTGCTCCTATTCATTACCCGGCTATGAAATGGTTAAGAGCACTTTTATCTTGATGCTCTTTTGGGCTGTCAAACACATCAGATTATTCAGTGAACCCTCAAGAAAGTGAAGTCTCTAGAGCTGACAGCATCCAGCAAGGAAAGTAGGAGGCAACTTTTCCACTTTGTAGGTAAACCTTGAAGCTCTAACCGACAAATAACCCACCTTTACAACACTTAAGACCCAGCAAAGAAAAGTCTTCAAACTCATGAGGCCTCAAAGTACAAAGAACATTCTTGGTGTGGGTGAAGAGAGATTTCCAGACTCTGTTATGCATCCCTCATCTCCCAGCATCTGCAATCTCAGCTTGAATAATTTTATATGTTGCAGATAGAAGCAGCTTTGATTATTCAATCTGGCCCCATAAAGCAATAAGAATCCAATAATGTCTTTGATTAAAAAAAGTAATAAAACCCAAGTAAAAAATCCCACTTTTGTCAGACAATGTGAGCACCAACAGAGAAGAGAGGACAAAACCAAAATGAATTCCTTGTGACCAACAATGCTTTGTGTTTCTGTTAATGTTCATTAGCAAATCATTTAAATGAAGTATATAAACCTCAAATATGAAGGATCTGATTGGTTTTGACTGGACTAAATTCCATCCATTTTCTGTTTCAGAGGATTTTTACTATTTTCTCTTGAGGAAACACATATACTTAAGAAATGAGGGAAATGGGGGCTAGGAAACTGCCTGTAAATTACATTCAAGCTGGGGGCAAATAACTCCTGTGAACAAGAGCCATATACTTATGGATTGTCAACACATCTGTTGGAGAGGGCAAAAAAAATTTGCTTAAATCCTTCCCTCTTGTGCAGCCCACAGTGTGTTGTGGTGCCCCTTATCATAGTCTGACTGTGAAACCCATGTTCCAGGGATGGTCAGTATCTGGGGCCAACATCTCTTTTCTTCTTTTACTTGTATCAGGTTTCTCTATTGCATCAGACAAATACAGAGCAGGTGCCTCAGTGCTTCTCCCATTTGAAGCTGCAATGCAGATTATTTGCCTAAATAATGACTTGGCACATAATCAGTGTAGAATACTCGTTGGAGCACTAAAGCACCTCAGAAACCAGTATTTTGTTGTTGTGGCTATTTCTTCTGCTCGGCAGTGATCTGCCTCACAGATCCGGTGGGCCAGTGGTTTTTTCTCTTTGGCTTATTATTTCTTTGAGGAGAAAGAAACTGAACAAATTGTGTGGTTTCCATTATCTTAGTGGACAGGGGGTGAACAGAAATGAAAGGAGCTCCTTTTGCTAGGGCACTTGGGCAGATCCAGCACCTTCTTCATGAGGCTTCCTGAGAGACTCCACACTAGTTGATTGAGACCTGCTTGAAGATGAAGACAGTGCTGAGCTACATTACTATCATAAAGGGGACACAAAAGGCCCAAGCTATTAAGAGAGGTGAAAATTTCCAACAAAATGCTGTATAAAATCAACAGATGAAGCAATGGTATGCCTTGTCCCCCTCAAAATTAAAGGCAGATGAAACTGAAGTTAAGGGTCTTACAAGACGTGTGAGGGCTTAGACCAGCTGAAAGTTTTTACTTCATGTGCTCCCAGAATATGTTGAAATCCATCTATTGACAAGGACTATGCTTCCCCTGTACTTTACCATTTTCTAGTTCCTTTCAAGTAAAAAATTGTAATATACATTGATACTAAGAGAAAGAAGAAAAATCACATGCCTTGTGGTAACAGCAGATGACTGCAGCACTTTGGGGGAACCTGTATAACTCTCCTGTGTCAGCAAAACTCTTGGGCTCCACAAATGCTCAGGGTAATGGCAAGGGAAGAATAATTCGTGCTGGAATACTGTTATTCTATATTTATGTCTTTTAGTTGTCCAGATGACAAACGCAGATTGGATACCCACAGACTTTATAAACTGGTTTTTACCAGGTTGTCCTGCCACCAAATACATGAAAACACTTCACAACTCCCTCCATCCTCCACGCCAAAACATTGCTGCTCTGAAGTGGATCACTTCATAGTGCTGCTTCATAAAGAGTAGGCATCTCTCTCCAGGAACTTGAAGTATGGAGCTGTAGTGCCACCAGGAATTGCCCTCTGTGCTACTGGTGCACAAGCATTTGGTGCAACAGTGAGGAAAATCTAACACAGAAAACAAATGCAAATGACTCTGACTTTTGGTGTCACTCAGTGTGGCACACCCTGCATCCACAACATTCGGTGGTGTATTGTTTTTCTCTTTATAGTGGGAATTTTACCCTTGCCTCCTGTGGTGGTGATACTGAAGCTAAGGGGAGAGACTGAGCAGACTGGAGATCCAACTGGTTGAATGCTGGCTGAAGATTCAACACTTGGTGAAGAACAGAGATCCCTTTTACCAGCTGCACCAATCATTCCCTACTCACAATCTTAATCTCTGGATAAACATCAAAACATGAAAGATAAGATTTCTTCTACTCAAAGCAACTTTTTTCTTTCTAATATGTGACATTGCAATAAGTTGATGACTTTCTCAAAGAGGGTGTTGCTCAATCAGAGCCTACTGGCAGGAGTTACAGGCTTGAATCTTTTGGCTGTTGCTGCAAGACTTCAAAAAAGATATTCATTGTATTTCCCCCCCACCTTAAAAATCTACTAATACGTGAAAATAATATCACAGTATCGGCTAAAGAGGTCAGTTTAGACTTGTAAAAGTCAAGAGTTGCCCAGTAGCCTGTAGAAAAATCTGCTTTTTCTTACAGGTACACTGCATGTTGCCTTCTCCATCCATACCACATACAGAGACCCTACAGAACACTTTTGCATCTCCAACCGTGAAAGGTAAGAAGGTTAAAAGTGTTTATTTTACTTTTAGAGACCTTACTGTTTCTTCTTCATTGACCTGTCTATTCCCACATTTCTGTGTCAGTCTCACACCCTTCCTCCTCCTTATTCTAAACTCAATTTCATCTTAATAAGCACCTAGAAAACTTTGAAAAATAGAAATTACATTTTTAAGAAGCTCTGAAATGGAGAAGGGCAGGGCTGCAGCCTTTCCCCAAAACCCTCCCCAAATCTATCCCAATGCCAGCCATTTGATCTTACTGTGGTTCCTCCATTTAACTGATGAAATTTTTATTACCAGTTTCGTTATGAATAAAGAGACTTGGCCTTTGGTTAATATATTCTCTAAAAGAGTTTTTCTTGATGCAGAGAACACATTTTCATTTGGAGTGGTTGCTCTACACAATACAGATATTTGTGTTTAACCAGTAATGTTGCACTCAGAGATTTTTAAGGCTGGAAGGATCTGGCATTTTCAACTTTCTCCTCAAAGCATTTACTTCTGCCTGTAAAAGGTTATAACACCTTTTAGGTCAGAGATTTTTTTTTTAAACAGAAATCTAAACTAGCAATGAGCTATTTCCCTTTTAATTTAAATAACATTTCAATGTAATTCCTGTAAACTATGCCAACCCAGAAAAACAACCAGTATTAGCATAGAAACTTTTGGCCATTCTTTTGGCTAGCTAATATCAATAGAGTCATGATGATTTACATCATCTGGATTTACCTCAGCTGGAAAACTAGATTCAGGATAACAGCATCTAGGAAAGGCAATGATGTGTAAATATTTCTTTGGCTTTGCTATGCACACTGTGGATAGAATTAATTTCCCCATCTTTGGCAGCCTTGTTGTTAGTTTAAGCTAGTCTAGTCAAAACTATCCTTTTCAACTGCCTCTGAGATTTAAAGACCTCCAATTCAGAACCTTTAGATTTCTATCTCAGGTTGGGCTGAATTGCCCTAAAGAGCACAAAGATGAGCTCAACTACCAGATGCTGTTGATGCCTTTCCCAGTTCTGCCTCAAGCTTCTTGTGCTGCCCTGGATAAAGCACTTGCTATGTTTTTTTGCTGCAAGATTTTCTGCTTCTTCTGCTGGTTTGTCTCAGAAAGCTGTATCTTGGGGGCAAAGGCATGTTTTTGTCACGTCTGTTTACTTTCTACACCTAAGACCAAGACAGTGCCCTCGATAGGGCTTCTTGGTATACTGAGACCACAGACCTATGTCTGTCTGTAGTACAGCCTTGGGCAAATCCCACTCCTCTCATGTCTCAAGGCCATCTTACAAAATTAGTCATAGAATCATAAAATGGTTTAGGTTGGAAGGGACCTTAAAGGTCACCTAGTCCAACACCCTGCAATCAGTGATCTCCAACAGGATCACATTGCTCTGGGCCCCATACAACCTGACCTTGACTATTTCCAGGGACAAGGCACCTACTACCTCTCTGGGCAATCTGTGCCACTGTCTCACCATGCTCCTAGTAAAAAATTTCTTCCTTATATCTAGTCTAAATCTGTTCTCTTTTAGTTTAAAACCATTCCCCCCTTTTCCTGTCTCTACAGGCCCTGCTAAAAAGGTTGTCCTGATCTTTCTTGTAGGCCCCCTTCAAGTACTGAAAGGCTGCAATAAGGTCTCCACAGAGCCTTCTCTTCTCCAGGTTGAACAACTCTCTCAGTCTATCTCTGCTCTATCCCTCTCATCATCTTCAGGAATCCTCTTCCCCATAGTGGAGGTCAGGATCCAGGGAGGCTGCCTGAGCACTTGGTGGTGAAACAAAGTACTAGATAACCCATCCTCTCACTGCTGCTCTGACGGAAAGGACCCATTCAAATCACACATGTGGTGCTATGACTTAGCAGAGAGATGGTTTGCAGTGTGTAGTCAACCTCATTCTTTCCTTAACTTTTTGGTGAAAAAGAATTCCAATGACTTCTCAGCAAAGTCATATACCACAGGGAAAAAAAAAGAATCCCTTGGAAACTGCCTATTATACATGCTAAATTGGCACTATTTATGTGTGGTGATACACAGTGGGCTATGCACTCCCTCCATTCCACTTTACCTTGTCCTGTTCCCTCCTTCCTCTCCCCACACTGGAATACTGTCTGGAAATGACACACAGTCAAACTGCAGGTCTTGGACTAAGATATTAAGAATATCAAAGACACATTTCAAACATTTTAAGTGAAGTTTCTTATTGGAAACGTCTTTTTGTTTTTAGGGCAGGACTAAAGGAGAGAATGTGCAAAGAAATGCAAGGGCAGCTTCAGCTCTTTGCCTGCATGGAAGGCTGCTGTAGACCTTGCCAACCCCACCCATGTGAAGAGCAGCTAATCTTTCCGGAGCAGAAGGAGGTGCTGCAGGGCTTCAGGGCAGCTCCAGGCCTGGCTTAACTATGCTGGGACTTTCCACAAGGTAACTGTGTCAGCCCTGCTGACGGTTTTCCTTTAGGCAGCTCCTGCTTGCACTCCACAACTGCCTGTCACAACACGGCAAACAGGAAGCTCAGTGTTTACTCCAGTATCAGCCACTTGTTTGCCACCACTCACTTGTGAACCACAACTTTTGTTCTTGTTGTTTTACTTAATGGAGAGTTTAAATGAATAAGTGTTCAAAGGACTTATTTTGCTCCAGTTAAGGTGATGTAGTAGCGCACCGGGGATCGATATTGCCCACAAATTTTAGGCTCAGCGTGTCTGTGACTTCATGCATGAGATGTTGCAGAGAAAATGTTCTCTTTGGGAGGTGCTACTGTCAAACCTGTATTGGTGGTTGTTTGAGTCCAGAACCCTCTTCCTTGTACTGAATTTGGGTGCATTTCTTCCCAAACTCTCTGACTACAAGGGCCAGACAAAAGGGATCTGACCTAAACTGCTGCTGAGTAAATGGCTGACATCAGAGAGATGCAGATAGGCAGAATTTGCCAACAGGAACCTTATGCATTTAGCAAGGACAGATGTAAATTCCTGCACCTGGGGATTAATAATCCTTTTCAATAACACAGCAGGGGATGGATGGGCTGGGGAGAAGCTTTGCTGAAAAGGACTTTGGGGGTTCTTGGTGGGAGGTGACCATGAGCCAGCAGCATGCACTGGCAGCAAACAAAGCAAACAGCATCTTGGACTGTGAAATAGGAGATGAGCCAGGAGATCCAGGTGATGTTTCCTCTTTACCCAGCGCTTGTTACATCACATCTAAGTACTATATCCAGATTTGGGCTCCTCATTGCAAGGAAAACATTGATCAGGTGGAGGGAGTTCAGTGGAAGGCCAGCAAGTTGGTCAGGGCTCCAACGCTCATCCTGTAACAAGCTGGGCTTGTTCAGGCTGGAGGAGATGTGGCTTCAGGTGAACCTAAAGCAGCCTCCCAGTACTTACAAAGGAGGTCATCCACTACACAGAGCAGTAGTACATGCTGGGAAGATGAGAGGTAAATTGAAAAAGGTGAGGTTCAGTTCAGATATAAGTAAAATCATTTGCACTGTGAGGACTGTCAAGCACTGAAACAAATTACCCAGATTGTCCCATCCGTGTCTTTGGAGGTTTTCAAGACTCATTTGGATCAAGCCCTAAACAACCTGATCTCACCTCCCATCTGACCCTGGTTTGAGCAGGGGGTTGAACTACAAACCTCCCAAGGGACCTTCCAACCTCAATTATTCTATGGGAATTAGAACAGTGTAGCAGAAAAGTAGAAAAAGTCAGGTCAGACTAAGGCAGAATGAAAGAAGGCTGAAGAATGAAGATGTGCTGGCAGAAAACTGAACAGATCTGGCTTCTGTTCTTGGGTCTGATTACAGGAACAGAGTTTGACACTGAATATGCCACTTAACTCTAGGCTTAATTCTAGGCTGCCACAACTACATTGCATGGGCTAGATTTCCAGGGTCAGATCTACATCTAACAAAAAGGGGTTCTGACTTTGGATGATTCCTTGAGATTTTAGATTCCTCTCAGATTCAGCAATGCACAACAGAAAATAAAATCACAGTAGAAGGTGGTAAATAAAAGATATAAAGAAATTATACAAAGTGAGCAAAGGCAGTAAAAAAAAGAAAAAAAATTATTTTAATACTTTTAACAGCTCCCCAGTCAGTGACATAGAAAAAAATTATAAGGGTTTTATAAGAGAATTATAAGGAAAAAAGAAAAAGAAATATTAAACCCAAAGTAGAATTCTCTAATTTTAGCAAGCTGAATTTAAAATCTTTGTTTACTACACAAAATCTCTTGGGTAAACATAATATGCCTTTGTCCCTTGCTTAGTCCAAAAGGGATAATAAGGCTAAGAGACAACACTGAATTTAAGGATAATCAGATTAAGGCTGCGTTCTCTGTTTTCTTTCTAATCTTCAGTTGCAAAAAACAATGATGTTTGTAACTATGTCTTGCAAACTATCTAAACACAATGAACACCTGCTGACCTGAGTGAAAGACTAAAGATATTGGACAAAGTTCAGCTGTGTTGGACAAAAGGCTGTGCAAAGCTTCAAACTTTGGCCTGATTTATAACATCTTATTTTAGCTGTTGTACTCTCTTAAACAGAGATGAACAGCACTCAGCTGTAGGAGGCTCTTATGTAGCTGGGAATCTGGACCACTGACCTGGAGTTATGTGGGATTCTGGCCATGTCTGATCTTACATATTTAAGATCAATTGATTAAGGTTTGTTTTCTTTATGTAGCACTAACACTACCTGGTGTTTTTGAAGAGATGGAGGACCCAAACCTTCTCCTAAACACACAAATGAAATGTCTTATGGAAAAGGGGAATTATTCAAATGTAGTAATGCTGGAGCTTATGAAACGAGGATTATAAACATGGGCGTGGGGGAGAAGTGGGTAAGTCAATCACAGTGCCCATGTGACATTGCTCTCAGGAATTTGCAGCGGCATTTCTGTCTGAAATGAGCACACTACGGGCTCTGACTGCTGAAGGAACATTTTAAAGGGGAAGAATAATTAAGCAATGACAGAGGCATCATCATTATTAGATAATCACAACCCAGGGGCATTAACAAACGTTGAGTGCCTCTAATCCCATGGGGTCTAATTATTCTGTGATAATAACCACACCTCCAAGTTTTAATTTATTCTTGTGGAGAATCTGGAGGGGGAGGTGGGAGAAATGGGGGCATTTTAATATTTTTGCTAAAAGAAGATGTAGTTGGCCTTTCACTAGGGCTCATCAGTATTCTAATCTAACTAGCTTGTGTGATTGGCATTAAATTGTCTGCCCTTTACAGTGATCTCCAGCCAATCTGAGCATTCACCCTTGCACAAACTGGTGGTCTCCCCCTTGCTAACAGTACCAGCATGCACTGGTTCTATTTCTCAGGGTGATTTTTTGGCAAAGGAGAAGTGGATTTTCCTGGCCTGGAGTGGTTTATTTTCCATAAGGTCCTCTGACAAACACATTGCCACTGCTGTAGGGAAAGAAGCAACATTTTCTGGTACCTTGTCTGACATGTCAAAGGGAAGATTCTAGTAAGTTTAAGTGCTCTGCTAGTGCTTGGATAGAATAAAATGAAAGTGACAGATGCACTCCAGGGAAAGAGCACCAGAAAAGCAAGAGAGCAAGAGAGAGTTGGGGGAAACAAGAATGACAATATAGAAAGACATATACCAATAGCACAGCCTTTCTCAAATAAGTCAGTGTCCCTCTACTTCTTCATTGCTCACAGGTGAACTGTTCCTGTGAAAGATTGTTCATATCTTCTCAAGGAACAGGGAAAGAGAAGCAGTAGTGAGCAAAGGAGGAGGGGAGAACATCATCCACTCAGTATCTGATGGCTTCTGTGTATCTGTGTGCATGCATGTGCAAATGAGAGTAAGCATGACAGAGAGGGAGCAGGAGAGAAGGAGAGGAAGGAGTCTTTCCCTATTGTGATATTTTGTTCTGTCTTTCTGAAAACAGCTTTAGCGTTTACAAAGTCCTTTGTGTAGATTGACTTATACAAGAATTAAAAAAATAAAACATAAAGAGGTAAACGAATTCACTCAAATTCTTTATGAATTCAGAAGCCAAGGTCTTCAAGAACTGGAGATTAACTTTAGACTCATATATCTGTACTGTGCAGTAGTGCATGGGTCTTTGAAAGTTAAGGGAGCTTGGCGAGCTTGGGAGAAGTGAAAATCAGGGTCACTTATTTTAATCATTTATATTATTTATGTTAACAGCTAACATGATATTTACGATTGTCTTGAAATTACAATGGACTATGAACCTTCCACAGCAGTGCAAAGAAGGAGGAAAAGACAGAGCATGCAGAAGGACTACAGGGATGGAAGACAAACCTATCAGCTGGTTATTTTTGTAGTTTTCTAGTCTTCTGTCCCATAAGTTTCCTCCAAACCTATCTGTCTAACAGAAGGTATTTTAACAAACAAGGGTTTATTGATTGGGCATGTCTTTGCGAATCTAGGCTGGTTTTGTGAATCTTGGTGTTTAAGGGTATATTTTCCTGTGACATTATGAAGACAGAGAGAGAGAGAGAGTAAAAAGCAGTTAATATTCTGGGCCAACTCCACACTGATGCTTCTGTTTTGTTGAAATGCATTGCTCAGTGAAGATCATCCACATCCACTGGAAACTACAAGCTGTACTTCAGCACTGTGCCTCCAACATACTGTGCATTCTCCCCAGTAGAGCACAGTGATAAATCACCTTTGGTTTTGGGTGGGAAGTACTTTAGAGAGGCTTGGGAAGAGAATAATAAGGCACAATGAACTGACTTGAGTTAAACTTCATAGCTGACCATTAGATATTTCCAACTGTAACTCTTTACTGAAATCAAACCAAATTGAATCACCACAATATGAAGAAAACAAAGAACAATTACTGAGCATTTATGACTCTGTTTTACTCAGTGGGGCCAAGGGCTGTGGCTATGTTCATTGATGCACCACCGAGTTCACATCAAAACCATTTCTACAGGGAACTTCCAGCTGTGCTCTCATGTTTATTACTGCTATCTCACACAATTTGGAGCGAGCTATTGCTCTGGGACTCATGCCCCGATGCTGAAATGACCTCCATGTGGAGCCACTTCAGCATACAGCCACTCCTAAATCACTCTCCGAAGAATTTCTGATCTAGAATCAATAAGGCTCTACTTGAGGCCAGGATCTCCTGCCTGGAGTACAGGTTCCTCCCCATTGCCCCCCATGTACCTGCAACATCCTTCACACACTTTCAGCACTAACCAATGACAAACAACAAGCAGTAGCATCTCTCTCTCTCTCCATAAAAATCTGAGTGTCGGTAGAGTCCAAGGCTACAGTTCAAGGTAAGCAATGTCTTTGTTGTTTGAGTACTAACCACATGCATACACAGCAATTCAAATTCAAGTACCTAGGAGAGGATGGCCTGATTCATCTTCTTTTTTACCTCTCTCATACATCTGTCTTAAGATCAGGTAAAAAAATCCTTGGGGGTTGTTTGTCTTCCCACTGCATCAAACACTTAGGAGTCCTATCCGTGGTATTTCAGACTAGAGATGAGATAACTGTATACTGAAAATCTGAGCCTGCAGTTAAAGGAGTTATGAATCCCAAAAGTGCATGAATAATAATTTCCATGGAAGAAGGGATTTTTAGTGGGGTGTGCAAGTACAACCTTATTGTAATAGCACATCCACAGGATACAGTCATTCACCCCTGTAAGCCGCAGAACTCGAGGATTATCCTGCCTAATGTAAAATTACCCAGCCAGGGCCTTTGCAGACCATTTGTAAAGTCATATATAGCTCAATGTGACACTGGTTGTTTTCATCCATATTGCACATTTTTGTCCTGTGTACAGCAAAGGCAGTTGAGGGTTTATCTTGCTTGGTTTTAAACACATGCAAATGTTGCAGATATTTTTGTTTGGCCAATGCATAAAATGAATCAGTAGCCCCATATTCAAACAAATAAGTTCTTTTGAGAGAATGCTGAAAGAATTAGGTTAAAGACATTTATTATTATTATTATTATTATTATTATTATTGTTGTTGTTATTTCTAATTATCTTGCCTTAGGGAAACGGACCAGGACTATCCATGGACCCACACAAAATTGAGTAGAGGTAAAGGAACAGTGTTGGCAGTAGTAAACCTGAAATAGGTGAATGCTCCTTCAAATGCATGAATTTTTCTAAGATTCACATTATTTCCTGGATATTATGAACTGCAGCATTTTCTGGGCTTGGTACTTTGTGTAAGATATATTATATATAAGCTCACATATCTACCTGTGTAGGCAAGCTGATACTATCGTGTTTCTTTAGTAGAAAGCAACTCTGAATGAACTTGAAATAGTGCTTCCAATGGAAAGAAAAATATCCTTTTATACAAAGGGGGATTCTCGTAGCTTGAAATAGAGATTAAGGTGGGGTAGAGAGACACTTACAAAATATAATGTATTATAAGTATTATTTGTATACTACAAGCAAAGTAAATCCTGAAATGTGCTAAGGCAATGGATTTAATACTTTAGGAAGATGATAATGTACTAATGTTTAAAAAACAAACATGTCTCCTGTTGAATTAGATCCTACTAATCCATGGTTTAGTACTATATGTTGTTTCCTAAAAAAAAAAAAAAAAAGGCAAAAAACAAACCTGAAGAATTAGCCAGCACAATGCTTGACTGCATACAATGACATTTATGCAATTCTGAGGAAATACCTGGAGATCTCTATGCCAAATATTTATAAATTGATAATGTTGATTCTAAAACAGATAAGGGAACTTTGGCAAAATGATTCCTTCTGCAGTTGTCAGGCATCCCAAACTGATGGACTGTCTGCTGCCATCAGCATCCTTCAGGTTATCACTGGCTCATTTTTCCAAAAGGGAGAGCAGGAAGAGACAGAGTGCTGTACCAGGGAGGGTCCATGGGAATCCATCACCATTCACCTCTCCATTTACTGTACTGAGGCTCTGGGAGATTTTTAGCCACAATTCCCACTCTTTTCTTCTTCAGTAATTTTAAGACATTTTGAAGCATTATTAAAAATACAAATATAGGTCAAAAATACATTCCCAGTTTCCTATTTTTGGCTCCAATTCCTGTTTACATGCCTGCTTAAGGGTGCCCTAATTATCAGATGAGCTTAGTACCAATATATCTCTCCAAGAAGTAGCATAATCTCTGGGCACTAAGAGCAGTGAAAGTCAATTCACTTATTTAGAAGCCTAACCACAGACTCAGAAACTTAACACCATGTGGGTAAGACCAGCTGACTATTTCTCTCATCACATACCTATGTAGTCCAATAACAGGAGGTGGGCATGCTAAGGCAAGATTTTCTTCCATAGCTTCCTTGAAAACACATACTTCCAAAAAATTGGTGCTGAGATCAGGGTTAAGGCATTGCACTTCTCTGTCCTCCAAGCACTAAGATAAGGGTGCTAATTTTATAATTAGATTTAAATACAAAATTTAAAAACATACACTTGGGATGTTTAAGTATGTGCACTGGATGTATAATGTATAAAACTTTATTTAAGCTACGTGTTATATTTATCAACTGTATCTTTATACTAAAAATAATGAACAGTTATACTTGGGAAGTTTTCTATGTTCTGCAAAACTAGCAAAGCTTATTTTAAATGACTTCACAATAATGGAACTTGCATTAATTCCACATGAAATGGTACAAAAATAATCAATTTGTTACTACAGTGTGACGAGTGCCATTCCGCATTTTAAACTGATCTTTTCCAACATGAGACAACTACTTCAATTCATTCTTTAGCAAACTGTCAGACCTTCCTACACACCTACTGGTAGGATTATTTTTGCATCATCCTGGAAGCGAATCGCAGCTATCTCAGTGGGTGCACTGGCCTCTAACAAAATGTCACGGCGGCAGCCTTGCGCTGCTGATTGGAGAAAAACGTATTGTACTGAAGTGAACAAAAAGCAAATCTTCTAAGAATGAGTATTTGAACATTCTTCACTGCTTCTCAGCTGAAGCATCTTGTATATTCTGTAAAATTTCTAACACTTTGACAACTGTGTTCACAACATGAACACCTTCAGCTAACAAAGACAATCCTCATCCCAGATTAGGGGGCAGAGAAAATAATGAGCCATGGATCATAGCTGGAAGTTATAATTCTCTGCTTTGAGAAGAGGGAAAGAATGAATTATTTCTTACAGGACAGGCAGTGTAATCTTTTTTCCTTTTTTTTTCAGTTTATTCAGTTTATTCTATACTTCACAGTCTTCTGTTTTTTGGGGCTGTTATTCTTCAGTGTCAGCATCCGTCTGAAAATGAGTATTTTTAGACTTAGGAGAACTTTTTTTTCAACATAAGAGCTAATGGCTGAATACTGATACAAGATGACAAAAGCTGGGCTGGATTTTAAGAGGTCATTAAAAGAAAAAAGTCTACACTATCGGTTTGGGGTTTTTTCCAGAAATATTTCCTCTTAGGTTTACAGAGCAGATAAACCTAAAGAGTTTTTTACTGAAGCATGAATAGCTAGTTCAGCTGTGTGAATAAATAATAGTTTAGAGAATCAAATAATCATGAAAATGTCACGGAAAATGAAGGCTCCCAAGTCTGAAACTGAATTAACTTCTGGTTTAGCAATTCTATCCCCCCACAGCTCAGAAATTATATTGTGTATGTTCATGCAGATAAATTTGGATATATAATTAGATGTTTCGTCTCTTCATTTGCACATAGAAGGGCTTCCCTACTGGCTACTGAAAAAACGTTTGTGTATGAATTTTAAGACACAAAATTGAAATGAGCTCACAGAGGCTGTGGAATCTCCATCCTTGGAGATACTCAAACCTTGATGGGACGTGGCTTTCACCAGCCTGCTCTGACTGGTCCACGTTTTACAGAGCTGTATTAATCTTGTACCACCAAGGACAGTTAAAATACACATTATTATCCTTGGGAAAATTAGGGTAGTGGGTCAACTGAGGCAAATTAAATGTCAGACGGTGTTAGAGGCAGATACTTTGATCCTGAGTTTGTATGTCCCTCCTTCATATCCACCTCCAGGCCTTCCCACCACCCACTGAATGAACCCTAAATCTCTGCAGGCTCTGGAATAGCAGCCTCCCTGCAAGCTCTTTGCTCAGTGATCCATTTGCAGGACGTGTCGAGGACAGTCTCTGGAGGAGAGAATAAGGTTCCTGACATTTGGATGAGGTTCATCCTGCCCAAACTGGGAAATTTACAGTGTGGATACCTACAGCTGAGGGAGTCCCTCCAAAATCCCTTCCCAGTTAACAAGAAATGCAAAATTCCAAGGCCCAAGCAAAAAGGAATTGAGACAAACTGGATCAGACAACCTGGAGTCAGGTAAAAGCTACCCCAGCCCAACTCCTTGTTTTACTAAATACTGCAAGTACCTGCCTTTAAAACGGTATGAAATACTACTGGTACCTCCCTTTAAAACAGAAAAAGTATCCTAAGCAAGTGAAGTGAAAATAAAGTGAAGAATTAATTAACTAAATAGAGGTGATTAAAGTAAATAAAGGAAACAATTATCATATCAAAATAAAAGACAAGAAACATGATTAAATGAGTCTTCAAAAGACCCATGAGAAACTCATGAAAGACATAATATGCATTTACCTGGCTTTTAGTCTTTCATGATTTCATTTTAATTTTTATTCACTACCATCTGATAATTGCAAGAAACAGTTACTTTAACCATAGGCAATTTAAACCATTTTAATTTTTTTTTCCAGGGCCAAGAGACAAAAGAACCTATTTATTGCCTGAGGGGATTTTTACTAAAATGAAAGCTTAATCTTTCATGTTTTTTTAAGCAAAGGCTTTTAAAAAATCATTTCTAACAATGCTGTAGGGAGAGACTTCCATGGGTATGCAAAATTGAAATTATAAATTTACAATTATGAAAAAATTAATAGTTTGGGGGATTGTATTGTCTCTGTTCTTTCTGAATGAATAGTCTTTCAAGCATAAGAGAAAGTATTCAGCACATAGAGGAGAATGAGTGTCCTCAGACTCTCTTGCGGTCAAAGTTATTTAGTCAGAATGTAAGAGGGAAAGATCATTGGAGTTTAATTTGTTTGGAAATCCTCAAATATCAGATGTCCTGTTGGTTCCTCGCTTCCTGGCCTGTTTTTCTGTGTTGCCAATGCATCAAAGTTGGTCTCACCATTATCCTCTCTGTACTAGATGCACTGAAGGTTGCTAAATATTATCTATGTAAAATCAGGCCTCAAGATGAATTTTAACTGAAATAACCACTTTTTGGGGCTCTTATGACACATTTACGAAGGACAGAACAAGAGCTCTTGGTCAAAGATTGATTCAGGAGAAACCTTCAGGAAAGACACAGTTATATCTGGGTAGAGACATGGGTATGATTTATGTGGCTGCCATGGTTTAAGGCATACTAGAAACACACACTGATGCCCCCCCCGGTTCTGTGCAGTATGTTGCCTTTAACAGCATCAAGCAAAGGATTACATTTAAGCATCTACCTTTGCACTGCCCTAAATGTGGACTGTTTTCTCAACTGAGAAATATTAATTTAATACATTATCTGGAGAGACACAAACATTTCTTCCTGAGCTTAGTGCAGGCTTTGAAATCAGACAAAATAATTTACGCTTATGAAACACAACAAACTGAAGTGTTCTATTAAAAGAAAACTAGACCAAAAAAATATCCTCAAGGCCTCCAAACATCCACACACTAAAAGTCAGATTTAAATGCTTTCTGCCAACGTATCTCAAGCTTTAGTGGCAATTCTTTGAGCTACTATGAAAAGCTTTATCAAACTAAATTCATTTTCCATAGAGCAGAGGAGGATCATTGAAGATATTATTCAGGTTTACAAAATATTTAACAGGGTGAGGAATGTGGAACCAGATAAGGAAGGTTAAACTGAAGAACATTTTAATAAGGCTGCATTTTAGGTTGGTTGTGCAATATAAATAGGTCAGTGGATCTATTAGATACACATTTTTCTTTGGCACACCAAAATGTCTAATATTAGAAACAATTGTGTACAGATACTATCTATAAGACTTTCAAAATCAACTGGCATACTGAATACACTATTTCAAAGGCTAAATATCCAGAAATTTTTGAAAATAACAAGTTCAATGTGTTAGCCAAAATCTTTAATCTCATTGGAAAAAACCTGGTGCCTGCTCTACAATACCACCCTGAGCAATACAAAGCTGATGTATCTGCCCAGCCCAGCTGAAGCACCTGGTTAACCATGGCCTCTGCAGACTTGGACATCAGATAAAAACACTTTCCAGGTACTCAAGGAGTCTGAAGACCATGTTAAGAGAGGGAACAGCAAGTCAGCCAGGCTGGATAAGAAAACTGCGTTGGAGAGGGAAGGATGCAAATGTGGACCTTAAGGTTGAGTCCAAGCTCTGTGCGGACATGGCAAGACAAAGTGCATGACAGGAATGTTCTGGTGCCACTTTGCTGCAGAGCAGCAATGATAAAAAAGAGTTAATTTGCAGCCCCTCTGCACCATAGTACCCAACACCGAGAAGTCTTGTCAGTATGGATCAAGGTGTGTTGAGTGTGTTTTGGGAGGACAGGCTGCTCAGACATTTAACAGCTAAACTACAGAGATACCACAGAACATCCATGAAATGCAACATTTCTGCTTCTGTAAATGGGTGACATTTAGACAGGAGTAATGTGGAAACATTGACACTGGGACTAGCCTTTTGCAAAGCATTAAGTCCCAGCTCCAGGACGGAGGGGAGAGATTGCTCAGGTTCAAAAATACATATATACATACATCAGCAAGCCAAAATTATTTTCACCCAACCTGCCTCTCAGAGATGTTGCTACTAAATATTATTTTTAGGTCGAAATGAGGCTCATGCCAGAAACAGGAAAATTCTGCACAAACTAGGTATTAACCTCTGTCCCAAACAAACAATAAAACTGCAATATAACGGAAAGCCTTGGCCAGTGCCAACACCCGGCACCACACTCGGTCCCAGTTCTATTGTGCAGTGAAGGCTGTTTTCCTTACTGATGAGCTCAAACCGTCTGCCATGAATTACTTTTTCACGGGGAATAAATACACACTTAAACAAGATTAAACACAAACGTTCTTTAGTGGTGTCTAAAATAATATGAATGTTTTTTAGAACAGCAATAAACACACTTCATGATGCAAATAATTACACCCTGCAGCCTTTATGTAACGATAAGTGGCCAGATTCTCCACTCAGTTACATCACTGTAAATCCAGAGTAACTACACTGAATCAATATCACTCTCTCTCTGGATTCTGGAGATGCTGAAGTGTTGCTGAAGTGTTACTGAAGTTTGAATTTACCCTGATTTCTCTCTAGGGTTTTGCAGACATCAGACATTCATGGCTGGAAGTCCACAGGGTGGTCATGGAGGCATCCCCACCTCTTATCCTGTCCCTTTTCCCCCCCATAAAGCTGTCTTTTGACTAGTATTTTGTCTGTGTATTCCTTATGCATCTGATATCACTTCTGTGACTGTATATTCAGGACGAGAAGAAAGCTCAGTTGAGCCACAGTAAAAAAATAGAAGGAAAAAAAGGAGAGAATGTCTTCACCATGATGGGTAAAGGCAATTCCCAGCATGTGCTGGGAATCAAAGATCAGTCTCTCAGAACCATCTGAGTTGATTTTTCTGTAGGACAGGAAGAATTTGGTCATGTTCTGAAGTCTTCCTGAAAAGTGAATTTTAGCTTAAATTTCCCATGCAAGTGCAGTTTTCACACAGAATTTTGTGAGATGGGTCTGTTAGGCTTTAATGGCCCCTGAAATGACTCGGGAAAGGTGAACATGTCCACATCAGACCACTTGAAAAAGTAGTTATTTGCTTAAAAACAACAGCAACAAAAATGTATTTGGTAATTAAAGGGTCTCCAGAATGCATGTGGGCGTGGAACCTAAACACAACATGGAATCACCATTTTAACTCTCATGTTTTAATTTACTCCCCTGTTGAAATCAAGCACTCTGCTCTTACCGGGACTTGTGAGGGCTCCCAGAGCACCAGTCGTTGTGGAGAGAGGATTTGCATTGGTGGTGGTAGCTGAGGTCTGGGCGGCGGCTGCTGCGGCTGCTAAAGTTGCCAAATTCTGTAATTGTAAAGCGTTCATGCCTATGTGGAGAAGAAATAGGGTTAATTAAAACAGGTAACCATCATCATCACCATCATCATCATAATCATCATCATAATGAAAATAGTTAATGGATGTGGAGCTTGGGGTGCGCCTTGCCAAGAAACTCAATTCTTCTCACTCCCAAGACATCTATATTCTGGAACCACTTCCTTCACTTCCTGAATGGTCTCTCTCACTTCTCTACCTTGGAGTTGAGAAAATGCAGCAAAGGCACCAGCCTATGCTTCAGGAAAATTAAACCTGGTTTGTGCCTCTTCTGTAAGGGTAGTGCAGAATTAAAAGTCATTTAAACTCTGTGTGAAGCCCAGGCGCAATATTATTTCCTGACACAACAGGGGGTGTAAAGAAGATAACTAACATTTAAAACACATTCAGGACAGGGTCATATAATTGGGATGAACACAATTTGTTTCCCATGTCTCCTCTGAACATAACTAAGGTTACACTGCACAGTAACCAATAATTGGGCTCAATTTCCTTTTGATAGTTCATTTCTAAAAACATATATGAACTAAGTACATCAAATTAGTATCAGCCTGACCACAGAGCCATCACTGAGGCTGGGACTTTCGGGCTATAAGCTCTGGACTGTGATATCAAGTCACTTAGTCATCTGTTGCTTCACTATTTTAGAAGATGCAGGGGAGATATACCCGCATTTTAGTGAGCACCTTCAAATATGGAGGCATTTAAATAGCAAGGGCTTTAATTTAGATTTTAACACAGCATGTTCCAACAGGCAGGTCAGGCCTCAGGTGAGCACCTGGTCTGGCTGAGGTTCTAATGTCTGTGCCTCAGTCAATACCCAAAGTCAGCTCAGATGGTGCTTTTGAAAATGTGACACAATGACAATTGTAGGAGTTAAGGTTTTAGCTGATCCAAGATACAGCCCTTCTTAGTCTGTAATCTGTACAGTGCACTTGGAGGAATTATGTGACCAAAAATGCTCTTTCAGGTTTTTTTTGGAAGCTAATGACCATCTTAAAAAATAAGTCTTCTCTCAAACACTACCCACCCAAACAATTTTGCAAGATGCAATTCAAATTCAACTGTTGTGGCCATGTGGATGCAAAACAAATACCATCATTGCCTCATCCCACAAAATCTTTTTTTTTTTTTTTTTTTTAATATAGTGGGATGTTTCCTGTGGAAACACAAGAAGAACCCATCAATTTGACAAATGAGTTCAATGCCTGTAGAAGATGAATGAACAAGAGCTCAGTGGAGACAAAGTTGTCTCCCCATCTGATCTGTTTTACTGTAGACTATAAGACCCTGGCCACAAAACAGGTCTGCAGATGTTACAGGGTGTCAGCTTGGGTGCCTGAAGGAAAAAAAGACTCCTTGCTGTTGTCACACTTGAGCAAGAGCACCCAAATGTGACTGTCAGCAAGGGCTCATGGCACACACTGTCACCCAGCACGCTCTAGAGCAGATTTTGTCAACAGTTTTATCACTTAATATGCAACCTTTTTAAGATCCTCTGTCTGCTTAAGTATCTAAAAAACAAGTCCTGTCATCACTGTTTCATGTTCCCCAGGCATTTTAACATCTCTGCTCCCTCTTTATTGGTTTCTCCCATCAACTTGTCAGGAGCATCAACGTCCCACTTGATAGGACAACCTCAGAGGAGGGAAGCCAAATGCTCTCAAGTCCCACTCCCAAAATGTACTTTGCTTTGAACTGGGGATTTTGAGTTCAACTGAACTGCAGCTGAGGTACAGTTCTGTGGGATGAATCTGCTTTCTCATTCTCTCCCCTTTCACACACTCTGCACACATTTCACATCCTACAGTTTTTTCAAAGCAGTCCCAAATCCCGCAAGAGGGCTGGACCGCAAATGAGTAGATGGGTTTTATTTGAAAGTGCTGCTCACTCAGCAAATGCACCTCTCTCTGAAGAAATGCAAATTGCTTAACACTGAGGAACAGCCTCATAGGCAGAGCTGCACATGAAAAATGAAAATCCTGCTGTAGAGGAAAAAAACCTTCTGGGTACAGAATAACTCTTGATCTTCATGATGGAGACAATGTTGGGAATTAAAGGGAAATGATTAAAAAAACCAGAATCACAATACAGTTTGATTCCATTTTTAATAACATGTATTTACCAATGCACTATCAGCTTGGCAAATATTCAAGATCGCAAGGAAATTCAACTTTCATTTTGTCATTTGGCAGATTAAAAAAACAATTAAATTATGTACAAAACAGATGCACAGTATGTCTTGCTTGAAACTTAAGATTTTTTAAAAAAATTATTTATAAGGATAGGGGCATGAAAATTTAATTTAATGTTCACCTTAGGTAATTTTGTGTCTTATTGTTCACAGCAATTACCATAAATCTACATATCAATAAGCGAGAACAGATGTCAGTTGTTACAAGTGCTTGCCAATCAGGCCTGTTAAAAAGTGACAGATGGATGGTGATAGAACATTCTCATAAGGCCTATTAGCACATTCACAGGAAATTTTTGTAGTGCTGCACAGTCACAGATGCAGTTCTGTGAAAACACGGGGAAATTTGAGAGCACGAGATTTACATTTTACAACTTCTTGTGCTGCCTCTGACACAAACTTTCATACAATGAAGCAATTTGCCTCATTTCAGTCACTGCAGCGTTTCTCCTCTGATAACTGTAAATTTGAAATTATTGGGTATTTGTAGAGGAGGGAACAGAGTCACAAGCCGTTCCTGAAGGCTTCTTAGGCCTCATCAGCTCTTGGGTTTCCAAAACCATAATAAAATCATATTAGGAAATAGCTGAGATTTGCTTGCTGAACAAATTCCTAAAAAAGGAAGGCACTGGCTACATTTAGTGACAACATATGCACACAGAATTTAAAAGTCAGTGGTGATTATCAGAACCAAATCTGATAGCTCATAAGTAGTTCCCACTGACTTGACTTCTTTCTCTTCGGAAATTTTATCCTTCTCAATTACTAGGATTTATTCCTTCTGAATTAAATCCTCACTGCAGCTTAAAAAATGTGGATTAAGGTAAAATTTATCATCTCCAGGCCAAAAAGCAACTATTTGCTGACACTGACATCAGCCATTTTGGATGCTGATGGTACAAATGGGTGTAAAGCTGCGGAGCGCGATGTTATTCCAGCTATATTCTAAGAATTAAAATACACAGGGGACCTGAGCACTACCTCCATCAAACTGTATATATTTTGCCTAACTTTAGAAAAGCTGCTTAACTGAACAGTGCTTGAGGTACCCTGACCAGTTACAGTTTGATTTAGCAAAGCCCTTAAAACAACTTTTAAGTTCACATTGATTCTGCCCTATTTTAAGAGTACATGCTTAAATCTAACTGGAAGTTCATAGACTCATAGAATGGTTTGAGTTGGAAAGGATATTAAAGATCACATAGTTCCAACCCCACTAGAGCCATTTGTTGACTTACGTGGGATTTCATCCCATTTTCAGGTTACATATGCTATAAACATATCCTGGCAAGAAGTGTGCTTTTCTCAATTGAAACAGCTCCAATCCTAGTGGGAAGGATTCATCTGATCTCACTTAATTCTAATAAAAGTTACTCTCTCAGGCTCTTGCTATAGTCTGAGAAGAGAGAGGGGGCGGATGAATCATCTGGTCCTAAAATAGAATCACAGAAGCATAAAATGGTTTGGGTTGGAAGGGACCATAAAGATCAACTAGTTCTCACCCCCTGCCATGGACAGGGACACCTTCCACTAGACCAGGTTGCTCAAAGCCCCATCCAACCTGACCTTGAACAGTTCCAGGGATGGGGCATCCATAGCTTCTCCGGGCAACCTGTGCCAGGGCCTCACCACCCTCACAGTGAAGAATTTCTTCCTAAC
>NW_016690200.1:3618881-3703115 GCF_001604755.1 Lepidothrix coronata
AAACAGCTATCTCCCCTGAGCTGGAAACAGTTTCTCAGTGACCTTTACTTTTAATATGATATCCCTAAAGAGGTCATAGCAGGAGAAACCCTCCTTCAGTATGGTTTTGCTGGAATGAAGCCATTCAAGAGTCAGAGGATATAAAGGATCCTTGGGCCAGTGCAAAAGTATAGAGCTTTTGTGCAGATGGTCCTGGCTTCCAACTGGTCCCTCCAGATCTACTGAGCCAATCCAACAATTAGAGGAAAATATTCAGAAAGCAGAACCTTGCAGAGTTTCTCTCACCCATCTGGTCCTACAGACTCTGCAACAGGAGGAAATCTGGCTTGGGTAGCAGAAGAAGGGTGGAATGGATTGAACTGGGCTCAGAAAGGGCCAGAAGTTCAACCCAAAATGCAACCAAACTATGAGAGAACTTGGAAAGGACTGGAAAAAAAAAAAAACATACATTGGAAAAATATGAAAAGTCCCAGCTGTAAAGGGTTTAGGGATCTTAATGCCAAAGAAGAAAAGCCAAAACCATGGTTTCTCCTCCTGTATAACTTCAGGAAGCAAAATACACTGTCTATTCAATGAAATTTAGAGATACCCTTTGTGTTTTTTATGAGTACTGCACGTTTTTATGTCCTGAATGGTCACACATATAGAAATATTGCTGTATGAGCCAATATTTATTCCTGCCAAAACATTTGACATTAACGGACAATAGAAAATCTTCATAGATCATATATTTTTTATATATTGAAAACACTGAAATATTTTCTACAATCACCCTAATAACAGTAAACCTCCCTGTTTATACTGTCTGTATAGTACTTTACAGGCTCATTGGCTTAAATAACTGCAGCTTTTAGGACCTGATCTAGTGCCAGCCAAATTCAATGCAAACATTCAAGCAACATCAATCTCCTTTGAACTAAGCTTTCCATGCAATTTGTATATATTTGAAGGAGGAATTTCTGTTTGGTTGAGAGGTTGCTAGTGCTTAATGTAGCTTGCATTGTCTTTTAAAGTAAGACAATCAAATCCCATAATGTAATTCATCTACATTATTAGCCTTCCCCAAAGACAAAGTGCAGGCTAGATGCTGAGGCTGGAGAGGCATGTGAGAGGAAACATTGTCTTTAAATTAGCATGAGCAGATATCAGAGGAGGGGAGGAAAAATGAGGAATTGCTCACTGTAAAATATACCCATGAGGATGGCATGTGCTTTCATGTTTTATACAGGACAATGAAGCAGAGTTTGGCAAGGAAGGGTTGGTGCCTCCCATCAGGACCACGGGATTACTATAACACCAAAGGCAGCACTGCCAACTCTCCCAAATTTATTACCAGTCTCAACATATTTACATTGTTTTCTTTGGTTTGACTCATGAAATAAAACGATTTCATTAAAATCTCTTTTCAATAAAAAGGCAGAAAAACCTAATCCGAGGAATTAAGTGTGGAACCTTAAAGCTTGGAAAGCTAAATGGCAATCTACAACTTTTTGTCTCTCATATTTTAGTATCTCAGATTTTAGTTAGAACAGTTTCATGATTTGCTTGGACTTCACAAAATGCTAAATATATAGCAGGGTCAGTGGGCTGCTACAGCTGCTTTAGAGCTGGTGCTGTGTGTTTAATGTCTGTATCTTACTGAGTTCTTGAGAAAAATCCCAATATTTCATTGGACTGTATTCTCACTTCCAAACAAACAGAAAAACTCCAACACTCTTGAATCACAAATGTCTAAAAATCCCACTCCTTTCACCCAAATCAAAGAACCACAGCTTTTGCAACACAAAAACTACTTTAACCATATTGAGGCATAATAGCAGGGAAAGGGAATTTAAAACTCCACACTGAAGACCAGTGTCTTCGCTCTGCTGGCAAAGAAACTTGCTTTGATTCAAGAAATAATATCACTGAGCAGAGCAAATAATTCTTCACATGTGCAGTGGGGTGTGTGCTGTGTCCTTTTAGTTTTGTACCAAGACAACACAACTTTAGCAATACAAATAAATACTTGCAGAACCAAAGGGGCCTAATTTTGGACAAGGCAGTGGCTCTATCAGAAATCCTAATGCAGCAAACCATGACTTCATCAAGATTTAAGCACAAAAGAGATGCTAGAACCCTGGCATGCAAGTAAGAGTGGAATTTCCTTGGCTCACATGGCTTTTGATCAAACTTTTAGTGTCTGAATTCCATGGTATGCACACCCATTGACTTCAAGGATAAAAGTTGCACCCCTCAAACACAAAGTTCAAAGAACTTGAAAGCAGCAATGATGGATCTTCTTTAGCACCTTACACAACTGTGTCTAGGTTTTATTCCCCACTTGGAAATGTTATATCAAAAGGCAAACTATATGCAATATAAAATTACATGTTAGATTAGTTTTTGTAAAATGAACCTGTACAGCTTAAGTTAAAAAACTGTGGGCCTTTACAAATGTTCAAAGACAGCTTCAGCAGGTAATGTAAGCTCTTGCTGCAGACGCAGGAGTATTTTCTATTCCTTTCACAAAACATACAAATTGTTAATATTGGATGCATTGCATGACATAATACTGCCTGATTTCTGAGAAGAGAATATGAACTCCCAGTTCTAACAATGAAATAGTGCTTAGTCTTTGGCACTTTCATGTAGAGGTGCAGCTCAGAGAACAATTCAGTATCAATAATTTTACCTTGAACATAAACATTTAAGTTACATGTTTTGGGGAAAGAAAGGAGTGAACTTCAAGCTGTTTTGATAACATAAATATAAGCTATAAAATACATTTTTCCAAGAAAGGCAGTCAGTCATTAAATTATCCCATAGATGAGTGCACTAGCAATCTAATTTGTAGCCGAGAAGGTATATCCCTTGAGTAACAATGATGTGCCAACTGTGATTTCTTAAGATGACTTTCTCCTCGTCTCAAAACCATATGATTTTCAGAGAATAAATCACAGCATGGATTGAGAGCCCATCCTGAAGTTAGTTGACTAAAATCCTTAGTTTCAACAGAGTTCTTGAAGACAGAGGTGAATCTACACTACCAGTGAAAACCAGACAAACAAAAACTTCTAAGGTGCTCATAATGCGATAGATATCACATTATTTTTCCTTGGTGTCTCAATTCTTTCATTTTGTAGACCTAACCGAATATGAAAGCATTAAAACACAATCTCTGAGCTCAAAACCACTTCCAAAACTGCCAAGTATAAAACTGTTACTGACCCGTTCTGTTCTGTTTATCATATTAAGATACATTTTTTTGATGAAAAAAATGCTAGATTGCAAGTGTAACATAATAGAAGCAGCAAGCACTGCCAGCAGGTCTGAGGAAGAGAGAATAATTCAGAGATATTGTCATCTGTAGGCCAATTTATATTGTCAGACAGCAGGTTCACATTAGTCTCTGATGTCACTGCAATAATGGCATAATATAACGATTGAGCAAAGAATACCTGTGGGGTATAGCTATACAGTGAGGTATATCTATACTTGTTACAGAATTTCAGGCTTCATTCAAAGTAGAACGAGAAGAAGCAAAAGACCAGGAATAAAAAAAGAATGAGAAAATGGTGCTCACAAAAACTTCTGAATATTTTAGCCCTTGTTTTATGATGATGAAGCAAGCACAATGTTGCATCTCATTGATTCAGTGGGTTCATGATTAAAATAAACTAATGTAGCAATTTAGGGGTTTTGTGATTCTTTTTTTTTTTCCCCTGTAACAAGAAAAAAAAGCTTTTTAACAGTTCCTCGCGGCAGGCATAATGTGCATCTGTGCTCTGATTTACTGCACATGCTGCCTTCTCTAGCATCATGTTAAGTTAGGATATCAGCATGGTAGGTCACACAGTGGGAGTGACCTTTTGCTAATCACTACACATCAGTTACTACTGGCACACAGCTCATTACTAAGAAACCCTCCAACTAGCTGGCTTTCAAATCCGCTCACACTTTGATTCTTTTTTCCCCTTTCCTTTCTTTCTTCTTTTTCCTCCAGACTAAAGATTATACTTTTACATAAAATCTCTGTTGTGTAATTTCGCCGACTAGGGTTCCAAAGTCAAAAAGGCACCCAGTTAATTTTCCATGATTATAAAAGGAGCCTGAAAATTCATGCTGAAGGTAGGCCTGTAATCTTGGGTTTCATTAAAAAGGTCAGAACATTTTTCCTTACCACCTATTATTAAAATGTTTGAGGGATGCCATTAATTTGATTTTTCAGGACACAGAAATCTCACTGGAAATTAGAATGTAATCCTGCTGTTGCTTTCCTGACACTTTTCATAGGGCAGGACACGGCTGCAGGGACTAAGAGCTCTCCTGCAATTTACAATTGGTTACTTTGGCCAAATGGCAGGTGACTAATGCAAGACAAACTGTTTGCACAACCTGGGAGCACTGGGTTTAATTTCAGTTCTGAAAGAGGGGAGAAAGTGTTTCTATTGACGTTGAACCACGAGCTGTCCCCTGCCAATACATCTGCCACATTTAATAAACAACATGCCCCCCGCCCCCGACAATGTGATTATTAGAGGTACAGAATTCAATAGCTTAAGAATACAAAACATAGCTGGAGCAAAGTGAAATGGTTTTTAACTCACCGGCCATTTGCTGAATGCCGCTGAAGGCACCCAAGTTACTGGAGGAAGTTGCTTGCTGCAGAAGCTGCAAATGAACAACACAACACAGCAATCTATCTGACAGTAATGCAACAAATGAAGATAAAACTAAAATGAGCTATCATTTCACATTTGGAGTATTTCTGCTTTCCTTTACATTTATATAGTCTCTTGCTTCTGTCTGCTGTTGGAATGAACATCCCTAGAGTCAATGCTGTAAATCCATATTAATGTCTAATCTCTATTAAGAAACACAGAGACACAAGGGAAACTCAATAACATGGCTGCTTTAAAACAATTAATCAATTTATTCTTTTTAACAACCAGGTGTTAAATCTATTTAAACCAACATAGTGTGACTAATTACAACCCTCTGTAGTCTGGTAGTTACCATAACTCATCTCTGTCAATCACAGTCCATTCTCCCCCACCTCTGTGAATTCAGTTTTTTCTTTATTATCTTTATGAATCAAGCACACAGATATTCATTAGACTGGTATTTGTATATATTAATTTAGCCTATCTCAGTATTAATTATCCTACCTCAGTATTAATACATATTTTTAATTTCTGGGTAAATTGCTGTTTATAACACTATACCAAAGCACTGTATGCACACAAATTATGTATTTATGGCATATCTGGTATATATATACAGATACATCTATTTCATAGAATCAGAGAATCCTAGAACAGTTTGGGTTGGAATGGACCTTAAAGATCATCCTGTTCCAATTCCCCTGCCATGGGCAGGGACACCTTCCACTAGACCAAGTTGCTCCAAGCCCCATCCAGCTTGGCCTTGAACAGCTCCAGGGATGGGGCATCCACAACTTCTCTGGGTAACCCATGCCAGTGTCTCACTACCCTTACAGGAAACAATTTCTTCCTAGTCTAAACCTGCCCTCTCTCAGTTTAAAGTAATTACCCCTTGTCCTGTCACTAAATTCTCTTGTAAAAGGTCCATCTCCAAACTCCTTGGAGACCCCCTTTAGGTACTGAAAACTCTAAGGTGTCTCCAGAGCCTTCTCCAGGCTGAACAACCCCAACTCTCTCAGCCTGTCTCCATAGGAGTGGTGCTCCAGCCCCTTGATCCTCTTTGTGGCCTCCTCTAGACTCACTCCAGCAGCTCAACATCCTTCCTATGTTGAGTTGTGACCCAGAGCTGGACGCAGCACTCCAGGTGTGCTTTCACGAGGGCAGAGCAGAGGGGCAGAATCACCTCCCCCAACCTGCTGGTCACACTTGTGATGCAGGCCAGGACATGACGCAGGACAGGACATGACTGACTTTCTGGGCTGCAGGCTCACATCCATGGGTCATGTTGAGCTTATCATCCACCAACACCCCCAAGTCCTTCTCCTCAGGGCTACTCTTGATCTATTCTCCTCCCAGCATGTACTTGTGCTTGGGATTGTCCCAACCCAGGTTCAGGACAAGGCACTTGGCCTTGTACTTCATACGGTTCTATTTGTCTAACTCAGAAGCATCAGGAACTCTCAAGTTATCCAAAAGCTCCTCAGCCAAACGTCTCAGCTCCAGAGTCACAAAAGGCAGAGGCTCCCTCTCAGCTGAGGTGCAGGGCAGTCTCTCTTGGCCACCCATGACCTAAGACAGGTGGCTGTGGATTTCAGATTTTCCAGCAGGGACAGCAGCTAACACCTCATTCTCATCTTACAAATGGACCAAGGAAAATATAATTTTAAATTTATGAGAAATAAATGGCTTTTCCTGGTCACCTTCACTTTCTGTATGAACCACACATGTTTAGCATTGACAGGACCATGCATTAAAGAAAAAGCCATTCCCAAATGAAAATGTGGAAAATTAGATGATTGATCCACAACATTCTAGTTTAGAGGCTGCACCATATAGATATGGCCTCTACTGTAGGCCATACTGAGCTGCCTGTCTGTCCTCCCCTAAGGAAGAACTTAAATTTTATTCCAGCTATAAAAACCAGACTCTAACATTCAAAAACCCAATGAAACTAATGAAATCAAATTTTATTTATGGTGGAGGGGTTGGAACTAGACAATCTTTAAGGTCCCTTCCAACCCAAGCCTTTCTATGAATCTATGATTTATTTTGCAGCACAAGGGTACTTTAAATGCTTGCCTTTGACAACACTGACACATCTCCAAATGCTTATCTGGTTTCTATTCCTTGTTATTTATTTCTAGTCCACGTGATAAACATACCCAGAAGACACACTACGTATCCTGGAGGGCTTAGCAATTTATTGCAGGGAGTTTACTATATGGCTTACCACGGTTCTAAAATAAATACAGTATAATACAGCCACCGCCTCTGAAATGAACTTACAGCTAGATATTGTGGCGTGAGTCCTCCAAGACCTGTGAGGTTTCCCCAAGTGGCAGTATTGAGCTGTTGCATCTGCTGAGCCAACTGCTGCTGCAAACGCCGCTGCTCCTTGTCCTTTTGGGTGTCAGCAAACTTCACCACGATTGGCGAAGAGCAGCCCTGTGGTCAGACAGATCAGGAAAGACAGAAGGGTTAAATCACACCGAGTCATCCTCACACCCTGAGCTCAGCCATGTCCTGTAGGGCCACTGGAAATGGCATGACCAGGTCGTTCAGCCTCTCTTTGTGACTGGCATTTGTGGGACCGCAAGGACTAAGATTTTCAGGCTCTTAGGAAAAGAGGCCATGAAGAAATTATTGATTCTCCGGTTCTTTTTATAAAGTACCTTTCCTCAGGCTCTCTTTTCCTTGCGGCTATCAAAATCGCTGCCAGAAACAGCAAAGTGTACCAGTCCTCTTTAATTAAGCTTCACCGCTGATGAGATGGACGTGATGCTTTGTCTGCAGTCTGTTTTCAAGGCATTGCCAAAGGGAGAGGTGTCCAATCTCACTGCTGCCAGGGACCACACAGCCAACACCGCCCTGCCACCACGGTCTGGCCGTGCAGTCACACTCAGTGCAGCTGGGCTTGTGTGCCCTACACTGGCTTGTGTTCCCTGTGTAAACAGACTGTGACCAGCAGCCTCACTGCATCGCCCGTCACCAGTGAGTTGCTGATGTGAGTTTTCATGTCAAGGACCCCCAGTCAATTCACCCACCTGTGGTCCGCTCCCAGGCACGCTTTGTATCAAGCACCCTTGAGATGTGAACAAAGGGCAGGATGCAGACCAAAAGTGACTAGTTCTGGTGATAGCAGCCCATTCCTGATTGCCACCATTTCTTCTATTGCTTCTATCAGCCTCTTGTTACATGATATGGGAGGGCTGTTAGACGCCTTAGGAAATAGGGAAGCTGTAAGAAAGAACTAGAGATCTGGTCTGCAGCCTACGCCTCACCCACGTCTGAGGGACTGTAGGGAAGAAGTAGGAGGTCAAAGACCAGATGGACTTTTGAGGTAATTTGAATTACCCTTGGACTTCAAATTATGCATTCCTGGGCAAAGTCACTGAGAGAACGAGATGTGATTATGAAAGATGTCTTTGTTGATTTCTCTGTGTTTCTTTTCCATGCTAGGAAATGTTTCATATTTTAACTTTTCAAGTCTTCATTTTTTTCAAATCAAGGAAGCAAACTATATACTGCAATGATTCAGTTCTTCAAATTAATTCAAGCATTTTATGAGTCATAGAAACTGTCAATCCATTTCATACTGCTTTTCAACTTCATAGGATCCAATGAATAACTTCCCTCCACCCGCCATGCTTTGTTATACTAATTTCTTGTCTAACTTCAATCTGAACACAATGGTAGGAGTGATAAGTGACTCAAGTCCAAAAAACACAGCAGTGCTTTAGACAAAGTGTATAGCGTGGGATGCGGAGCAGGGTTATACTTAACCTAATTCTTCCCGTGGCTGCCCTCACAACACTGTGAACATCTTCAGAAAAGATCCTGTCCTTGATTATTTACAAAAAGCAGCCATGTACCTTTTCCTCTGAAAAACCTCGCACCAGGACAAATAATAAAAATATTCACAATCATCAGATGAAATGATGAAATAAACCACAAATAACAATATCTCTTGTATGAAGATCTTTCATCAACACCATTCCTTTAGAATTATCTTGGAAAATTATCACTTGTGATTTATTATTCCACCTCCAATTCCTTTCCTGTGTGTTTCATTGTAAAAAGGTCTTTCAGTGTTTCAGTGAGAGAGAAAGGAGATACATAACACTCCAGCAATCAAATAAAGATTATGGAGGAGTTGGCTTGTTACACAATTACCTCTCTCTAGTGATTTTTATACTAATATTAAAAATAAGATAATTTAAAAAGAAAAAAAAAGAAAAAGGAGTCAGGGGGTGGAGAGTGAGAGAGATTTTTCGGGTTTTTCTAATAAAAAAAAGCAAGTTGTTTCTATTTATTACAAGGTTTGGTAACACCAGGTTAAGAACAACCAGAACTTACTGCCTTCTACTTAGATGTACAGGAGAATAAAGTCTATTTCCAAAGAAATAGAAATGAGTATCAAAGGAAGAAATATTATATGGCTATTTCAGTTTTCAGTTCAGCAGCTCAGCACTCAACACTACAGCTGACATATTTATGAATGCTTAAATGTCAGTAAATTGTATAAAAACAATATCTCTGCAATTTATGAATCTATAATTCATTTTTTTCACTGTCTGCTCTATATTTCATCACTTCATCATTTTCAAGAAAGCAAACATTCTGAAGACTGAAATTATATCTAGCAAGTGGCTCTATATGAGAAAAGGGTTGTTATTGTTGTATCAAATTTACTCCATGATAACAAATTAGTGTCTTCTACTGATGCTGCATTTGAATGCCTTAAACAAACAAAAAACCTCTACAGAAATGAGATAGAAAAGCAAACACTCTAGAGCAGCAATTATATTTTTTAAATCAGTTGATTTAATCAGGTCAGTAAGTCAGGTGGAAAGAGCAGTAAGAGAATGTATCATTATATGACGTGTTCATCTGGACTTAACATCCCCATTGTTCTTTCTTAGCCCATTTTGAAAATTCATCTTGGTCAATGATGCGTGCTAAAGAAGTGAAAATAATGAAATCAGAAAAAAAAAATCTGTAGTAATTGGGTTGAAATGCAATTGTGTACTATACATGGTCCCCTAAGTCCACTTTTGTTTGCAAAAGAACATGAAACAAAAGTGTCCAAGGATGACTGTTACAGGCTGAAAGTTGACATTTAATGCCAGTCAACCCAAGTTAACTTTCTACTAGAGGAGTCTTGGCAAAAGTGAGCAATATTTATTTTTTTTTTGCCTACAGGGTGATTTCTGTTTTATGCACTTCCATTTTCTATCTTGAGAGGAGGTTTCCAGCACATACACAAGGTGCATTTCCCTTCCTCTTTCAATGGCGTGGTATGTCCATATCATTTAGTGCCATTTTCTTCCCAACAATTTGTGCTGCCTTCATATTTTCCTGTGTCTTGTCAGGGCAGCAGGTACAGCCTCCAATGAGTCCCTCCCTCACGGAGAGGGAACGTGTACGGCCTCTTTCCAAGAAGGGACTCCCAGCCTAAGCTCAACTGACACAAAGACCCAGATGTTCAAAGTGCAAAATATTTGGAATTGCCTTGCCTATATGGAGATCTCAGTAATGATGTCTCTAAAGGTGTTGAGAAGTATTTTGGTCCAAGAGTCTACAGAACTGATCCAAGATTCTATAGAACTAATGTCACTAGGATTATCCCGTCAAAACCCAGCCTCTTTTGGAGTGCTGCATACAACAGAGGAACGGGAGAATTTGTCTGGGAGGTGTTATGTCTTTAATTTTACCATCTTCTCAAGTAGAGCTGTGTAAAATTCATTTTGCTAGACAGAAAAATACATTAAAACACATGGAAAATATAGGTAAAACACAGTATTACCAATAAACATTTCCTTTTTACTTGGAATCAAATCCATCAAAACATATATATCTGAATTAAAGGAGCAGTGCATGGCAGACAAATTACTACAGGTATTATTTTGAGACTCAAAGTGGCAGTTTTTTCATAATATACTATCAGACTGCATAGACTGTATAACAGCAGCTTTCTAGTAAATATAATTTCAATTATTCTCATCTCATTGGCAGATTCTCATCTAAAACTGTATACCCAGGGTCTAAAAATGCATTGCACTGAAAAGAAAACACATCGATTATAAAAGAAGCTCAACCAAATTCAAACGTGATGTTTGGAAAGACAATAGCTTTGCAATGCCGATATCATTACTTGTACTATACAGGAAACAGTTAGTGACAGTTTCATGCACTAGCTGGAATTTTATCTTCTGCTCCTTCTCCTCTGTCCACCCTCCCACCCCTGGTCTCCCCCCTTGGCTCGTTACACAAAGCAGCTCAACGACATGACGCAATAATGATTGTTTAGCACCCAGCATGCTTTGGGAGACTAGAGCATTGCAAAGGAAAATCACTGAGAGAAAAAAAAATAAAAAAAAAATTGAAAGGTCCTGGTGGAAAAAGAAATAAAAAGGAAAAAAAAAAAAAAGAAACAAGTGCACATAACATCAATGCCACCTCTGAGAAAAATCATCACTACACGAAGATACAGTATACATAATACAGTATAACATGCACTCTCCAATGATAAGCTAGAAGATCCAGAGTAAGTAAAGATTTCATACTTGTGCGGTTTTTTGTGCAAAATTCTGAAAGACCATGACAAAAATCACAGACTGAAAAAAGTTTTGAGATTGCCAGACAAGCCGTGGCATTCCATAACCACTCCAACGACCGGATCGTTAGCCTGCAGCTACAGTCACATTAAGTGAACAAGTTTAAAGTTTTGAGCTGCTCATCATGATAAAATCCGAGGCCATAGAGGCAGTTTGGAAGGGAATAAAGAATCTTGCTTGCGAGGGGCCAGCCACAACGGTGCTCTGCAGGAAGTGCCACACTTCAACATGCTCTGTCACCATTAGCATTTTTATTGGCTACATGAAGAAGGCAAAATTATATTAAGTTAAAAAGAGATTCTATTTGCAGAAAAACACATGCACTAGTAACTCAGCGTGGCCACGTTAAATCTCTTGTGTTTTTTTTCTCAGAGTAGTGCAAATCACAACACTTAGAAATCTATTTAAAAGAAACTAAGATTTTTCTTCGAGGGGGTATGTGTGCTAAAAATAGAGATAATTTACTCATCAGATATACTCTGAGTACGACTGAGGAGTGGTATTCACAGCATTTTATTTTCTGCTGAATGCCACTGAAAAGAGGATAGAGAGCTGTGTTTGGATACCACACAGCCACCTCATTGTGCGCTTTCAGGTGATTAAGAAAAATAAAGCTTCACAGAGACAAGTAGAGTGAGCTGGTAAAAAATTTAAATCTGTGATTGTCATGTGTCTGATCTGATCCAGGAGAGCATGGCTTTACCATTCGCAATCATTTGCACAAAGAAAACAAAGAAAGGGCAAATGATACAGTACTGTACCTCCATGGTCTGAGACTGGTGCATGGCTTTGATTGCATTCTGTGCCATTGCCCTTGTAGAAAATGTGACAAACGCACAGCCTGTGGGAACAAGGGGACAGGGAGCAGGAAAGACAAAAAACAACAAGACAAAAGGGTTGGACGCTTGTTAAACCAACACAGTCTACGAGAACGGCCACAAGACGACACTGTTCTCAGTAGTACATAAAAATAAACAACTTCTCTAGTTTATTTATCGACAGTGCTGACTTGCTAATCTGACCATAGATGAAAGAAAAAAAATTAGGTGGGGATGGGTGATGTGAAGGGTTTTTGTTTGGATTTTTTTTTTTAATTTTTGGTTTTGGTTTTTTTTTTTCCATGTTGTTTAGTTTCTGTTTCTGTTCTTTAGCCACAGGGTTTGAAATAAGTAAGGCTTTTACATAGCCTTTGGATTGCATAGTTAAGTCTTTTCAGACCATGCATTAACAATTGCTTGCTTTTGTGCAGGTAAACTGTGAATAAATGACTGGCATTACCGACAGCTGAATTGGGAATTTAATACATGGGTCCATTACATCACACATTACTGTGATGCACCAAGAATGATCATACAAATTAGAATGAGAAAAACTCCACTGTGTAGCCTGTGACTATGTGTGAAAAGACTCAGACAAAATTCAGTAATGTAGGTGAAATTTCAACATTTAAGAAAATAACAAAAATTAAAATCTTTACTATTTTTGTTTCTCCGAGTCCTAGGTACAAGTGTAATTCTAAAGCTATTGCCATCTTGAACAATTCTGAAGCTATGTGCATGGACACCTGAAAAATCACTTTTTTTTCCTCCTCAGTCTTTTAAATCATAATGAAAAGCCAGTAGGCTAATGCCTGGGCTATTTTTCCACCCTTTTACTACTGTCAGCCATACCTACACTGGGCATGGTACAGTTCAACTTTTTTAGTGCATGACTCACTGCCCTTTTGGCTAATAAAAACACTGCCTCCTGAGATTTACATTTTATTCTTCATGCACCCTTGGGCATCTTAAAGAAAAAGACTGTGAAATTAATGCAGATTCAGGCTGATTTTGTAATAATACCATGGCACACTAAAAGCTTAGCTAAAGCAACACAGACTTATTTCACTTGTGATCTCTAATGACTTTAAAAGTGCATTGATTTTCAGCTCCCTTAGCCTTGCACAGTTTGAACTTAGGTTTCAGAGAATAATTTAGTGTTCCACTCAATTTCCTCAAAACATTATTATTATTACTACTTAAAAGATTTCCAAATGAAGCAGATCTAAGCACTGAGAGGCTAAAGCATATTGTCATTTGAGAGCTAATGCATGAAAGCTACATTTTGGCATCAAAAATACAATATTGTTGCCCCTGTGGCCAATGGGCAAAATAAACCATTTTGCAATCCAACAAGCAACAGATTGTTTGGTTTATGCAAATCAATTTGAGGCATAAAATACCTTTTCTTTTTAGCTCTGTGTGTACCTGGTAAGATTATCAAGTCAAGACTGTATTCACATTTTAATCAAACAACAGTAAGAGAAAGCAATGCCTGATCATTACCCAAAAGCACTACATCTAGTCATGAAAATAAAGTCAATGCATTTTTGCATCATGTGGTATTTTTTTTTCCTCTTTAATGCAAAGGCCCTTGATTCAAGAGAACCTAAGCTGTCTTACGTACCTCTGGCTGATAGGTGAGCATCATAAAATCAGAAGTCATAATTCTTTTACCCAAACTTCACATATTTCTTAGGTAACAAAACAGCTGACGATGTCTTACTACTCTTTAGCCACACTACATGTTGTTATACTGATCTTGTTCAGCAACAAATTTCTGTCACAGAATATGATGTAACAAACCAGCTTTCTGTACAGCAATCTAGACAAAATGTGCAGTAGAAAGGTAAATAAACCACAGTACCTCTTAGATTCCATATTGCTGCTGTGCACTAAAATTAAAGAGGCCCAAATTTACCATCAGTCTCACAGTAATCTCTCTTAATACCATTTCTATTATTACCATTAACAGAGGAAATAACACCAAGGGCTTTCATTTCTCGTCTTGCAAATTCAATGGGGGATGAGCACAAATAGAGATATACTGGAGGGCAGGCAAGGAACCCCATACAGAGCCTTGAATAATATTGTTGATAATGGTCAAGAAACTGCTTCACTCGCTTCTTTGGCTCTCATTATCCAGGAGTGTTTACCATAGTGACAATTACTGAATGGAGGGTTCGAATGCATAAGAAGCATGTAAAAAGTCAACAAAAATCAATAAGACACAGTTTATGCATTTATCACAATTTCTCCCCAGTAGTTCTGCTGTAAGTAACTTACTGAGAGATGTTGCAATTAGCAGGTCTCAAAAGAAATGTGAATCAGCAGAGAAATAAGGCTGCATTCCTCTCAAGATAAAGCAGACTCTCCCTTCCCTCCCTTAAGCTTTTTCTCTTTTTAACCACAGAGCTCAGCTGTTGGGGACTTTCGGTGCCCAACAACACTGCAAAGCCTTCCTCTTCACTCCTCAGCCCAAAACCATTTGCATGGGTCCCGTTGCCTTTGTCACGGAGCAAAAAGACCTTCGTAGCAGATTTCTGTACCAATTTGAAAGAGACTTGTTCTGTGGGCAAGGGGAATGCCTGATGAATGAGGTTACGCAGCTTGAATATGAGCATTTGGAAACAGCATTCCACAGAGAGGATGGGGCTGCATTTTAATTAGGGTTTGCCAGCCAGAGGCTACAAGGTTAGGTCCCCTTGTTATCTCCAGTCAGCAGGCCACTTCCCACCAATGGACAGTGGCCATTTGCACAGTAAATACCCAATTTACCTCAATAACCATGGCAAAAATTCAGTAAACAAAGTTATTTCTAAATTATTTGAAAACCCAGACCTTCAGTGGTTACCATCAAGCCCCCCAATTAAAACTCTAGCTATATTTCCATTTAACTATCTTTCCAGACATTGCTACATGTATTCATATTCAAGGGTTATTTTTAAGCTACCAAGACTGGATGCTCACACACAAAATTTGTATATTTATTATGTGTGTGTATACATTATGTTATGCATGAAGTATGGGATATTATACATTTTATTATGTGTGAACTGTGAAGTCCTTTCCTTCTTAACCAGACTGCCACACCAGAGGAGAGCTAAGCCTGTATCATAGGAATAGGTCTACTTAACTCTATCACTTGCATTTGTAATAAAGGTGGTCAGAAAATCTGCTCTGGGATCCTTGTATTCTCTGCCATGGCCAATGGCAGGACCTTGATTTTCCTCTATGGGGTACATGTGCATTCGAGGAGGATGGTTTTGTTGGGCACCTAGAATTTAATCAGAAGCTGATGTCCAAGGAAGCTGTATTTCATTTGTTTATGTTTCTAAAGGGTTGGGAAAACCCTTTCCAGCATACTCTCACTCACTGTATTGCGTGGACACAGGTGGTCTTTTGGGAACACACTGCCAGCTTTAGGGCTGTAAATCACAATTATAAGAGGACAAGACTAATCAGATTTCATGCCTCGTGGTGCAAGGAAACAAGAAAGATTTTCGTAGCCTCTTACCTCATCCTATGAAACATGGCATTGATTGGCATGCCGTGGGCTGAGGTCTTCCAGACCAATAGCTACAAGAAAACTATTTCTGTTCCACCACACTGAGTCCTGATACTTCAATTATTCCCTTCTTACTGGAGCTATGGAGCTCTCTGGGAGAAGAAATGTGGAGAAGGGGGTATTTCTATAGCTAAAGCCTTGAAATGACTTCATTTTGTACCACCAGCTACCTAGTCACACCAAAAACTAGATTCTTCTGTAAATATAGTCATCCTGCAAGTCATCTTGAACTTACTTTTCAGCTCTGGTTTCAAAATGTCAGGGATCAGTGGCAGAAGCAAAAGGGGAGGGAGAAAGGAGGTCTAAGAGTTTTAGCTGCTTCTCCAAGGCTGCTCTCTCACCCTCTACACCAGAAAAACAAGTGACTGGGGAAAGGCTGCTGGAAGTAATTTCCTCCTGCAGGTGGAATTGGAGGCAGGCACCCAGCTCTGTCACAGGAGATGTGTTTTGGAGCACATTATCACATCTGCCATCTCTGTTAAGAGAACAACTAAACTCTCAGGGTTGCTCCTTACCCCCCTCCCACCACAAACTGGAAAAGAAATTTGAAAAAGGTGTGAAATTTGATAAGCCTCCTCCTTGATCCGTGCAATCCCAAACCTAAGGCTTGCTGCTTGGGTGATTGAATATTTGATATATTTAAAAAATATCAGCTCTGTCCCATTTCAACTCCTACTCCATGTGATTCTTCTCATCTCAAACTTTCCTAGATTGTTGTGAAATGTTCAGTCAGCAGTTCATGCACAGTCTAACACAACACCAATACTTGCAAGCTGCAAGTGAAGTAGAACATTTTTAAGTATGGAATCCTCAGGTAAGGTTCATACCTACACAAGAAACTCATCCAACTGCTGTGGTCTACCAGAGGTTTTAAAGCCCTCAGTGAAGCCAAAAGGAGATGGAAAACCCATAGACATTGTTTGAAAATTTAAAAACATGGTTTTAAAGTGCTGGAGATGAAAGAATGGCAGGTGTAAACAATTTATAAAAAGAAGAAGAATATATACATATATATACAGCGACCATTCTGACACAGAAAAAGACTCAAGAGATTTTCAAAGACACCTGAGCAATCACAGTGCTGTGTGTGGTGGCTGTGCAGCTGGTGCTGGAATGGTTGCACCACAGCTTCCCAGTTCACCACAAACAAAGTTTTTCTTCAATTTCTGTGAAGAAACAATAGTGAAAAGCTGCCAAATACTCTTCCAAAGAGTATCTGGGATCCTCTGAGATGAAAGTCTCTATTTAAAGAAAAGATAAGGCTTGAATAAAAAGCTATGGAAATTGAAATGTGACAAAAATAAACTCTAGTTGGGTTAAAATATTTCCAGCTGAGATTGCAAAGTAGACTTTCCCTTTTCTACACTCTGCTAATACAAACCAATCTGAAGGAATGAACAGCCTGGGAAACAGCTTCCTAATAAAGACATCATACAAAAATCTGTCTTAGTGTTTAAAATACATTTAATCTACAAATTAAGACATCAAATTGTTTATTGTAGCAATTTTTGGTCATTAAGTATTACTTAAGACACACAACGACAGGTCTGAGACCAAGTGCAACAATTCAGCCCAAAGGAAATTGTTTTGAAAAAGTCACAGTGAAGCTTTTCAGTTTATGCATATCAGGCACATAAAGGTAACAAGAGGCATGTCCTGTAACCATGCCTGAGCTCTTCAGCTCTGCTGACTTGACTACTGACCAGATGACAGTTTCCTAGATTTTAAATTTCCTGAAGTCCGTGGTTCCCTCGAAGCATTTCTAATTGGACTTTCAATTACCCGCCCTGCAGAGTACAGACTCCAGTAAGTGGAATTTACACAAACACAGAATCAAACGGGTACCAAAGACCACAGTATCTAACAGTGCCTCGATGACCCTCTTGTTGGAATAAAAACTAGTAAATTATTTCATTTCAGACTTCCCCTCTGGGGAGGGATTGCTGCAAAGCTGCAGTAATGGAAATCTGAGATGTAGTTACTGGCCAAAGGCCAGCAGAGACGTTGGTCACTTGGATGTGTTTCTTCCTTCCCAGCTGCAAAAGAGTTTCAGCAAGGGAGAACTAAATTAAATGTGTCATAATGATTGGAAAAAATGAAAATGTTACCACATTACAGCAAAACAAATAAGGCCTGGATGTGCTTCTGAAGAGCTATTAAAATACAGCACTTCCACTGTCCTTGTTTCCCACCACTTACTGATATGCAACTGAGAAGGGGACCCCTAATCCAGGGTGTACCCATAGCTGGCACTTCATGGTACTTTAGCTGAGAAAGGAGCAGTAAATATCCATGAGGAAAAAAAAAAGGCATAAAATCTCCTCACTTACTTTTCCCTGCAATTAATTGTGATGCAAATACTAATTTTCTTTTACTAATTCATCAAGAATACCCTTGAATCTGAAAGTTAAGAATGGATTTTAATGAAATTAAATTGCCTGACCGTGGTGTAACTCTCTATTTCTTTTCTAACCTGCTCTTAAAGCAAAGAAAGAGTGAAAAAAACAATCCTTGTAATCAATGTCAGCAGAAATGTTCGCTTGTCCCGTGTGCCTGGTGATGTTAAAAAATCATACAATTAGGAGCCTAGTAGATGTAGAAAAATGCATTTTGAGCTTTTCACAATTTTCATGGTATATCCAACTGTCTCTACATGTTATTAGCAGGTTTTTTCAGTGCATGCTATTAACCCAGTGGACATCTTTTTTGTATCTGATATATAAATCTGCACTTAGCAATACAGCAGAATAATTTTCTGTGCGGTGCTCCTGTGATAAGGATAAGAGGATTTTTTTAATCATCATTATAGATGGTAATAATTCCTAGAGTGATACAGAGATATCGATCCACTGATCTAAAAAAAGTGTTTTACAAAGGCAGAGAAGTGTTGCTACCCTTATTTTAAGGAACAGGATAACAGAGATGATGAGAGACCAACTCACCTATGGTCAATACAGCGTATCAGTGGCACAGCTACAAACCAAACTTGGGTATTTTTGGCTATTTTTGCACACTCCAGCTATCACTGCATGGCTGTCTGTGTTGGCATCTGTGGTCATGTAGACATTACACAGCATTGGAAGTCAGGAGGTCTGAAAGTTTCCTTAAGCCGTTTACAATAAGTGATTTAAAATCTTAATCATCTGAGGCAGTTCACTTCTGCTTTTTCATGATAATGAAGCTTAGCACATGATATCACAATCATGAATTTTTGTAAAGCATACTTAGCTCTTCAGAGAAAGTGCTGGATTAAACAACCCTGCAGGCTGAATCCTTCTCTTTGAATAATGAATATCGTACAGGCAGTGGCAAGCTTCTTTAGATAGTCCCACAAACCCTGCTAAAGCAAGGGCCAGCCTCCATGGCTGCTGGGTTTCTTTATCTCTACAGCCAACAGGGTATTTCTATTTTTTAATACCATCCACAGCTAGGAATTACTCTCTGCCAGCCAACTAATTTCACAGGGACTATCCCAAAGCCTTCGGAAAGCAATGCCTTTTGGTTGCTGCCTATTCTTGAAGCTGATCGAAATATAACAAGTTACAGGTATAAACAATGGTTATTTCTTAGATGTAGGAGTGAATAATAACGGGGAAAAACATGACTCAGGGGAAAAAAAATCTCAGTGTCTTTAAAATGCACTGCTCCACCACTGGAGCTCTGTATCATTACTTTAGTCTCATTTTACAGCTGAGTTTCAAACAGCTGACAATAGGAATTTGGAGTTGAAACGCTGATGGTCCATTATCACTAGTGACAGCAGTGGGTGCGACTTTATTAAAGTTCTGTCAACTCTTGGCTAGAAACTACAATAGAAACAACTAGTTCCATCTCTCTCCCTCTCTCCCTTTATCTTAGCACTTATATCACACTCATCACAAAGTGTTACATTTTCTCTTGATGCCACAGGACAGGATTTCTCCTTGCTACTGGAGCCACATGGTAAACTAAAACCCTACGTCTTGTCTAGGAGCTGACAGCAGACTGTTACTCTACCAGCAGTGAGGCTGCTGTTGTAGTGTAGACACAGTCTAAAAGTCAAATGAAACCTTTATAGTTTTTACTAAGTAAAAAACAAACAAACAAACAAACAAACAGCCCGGCCCAAACCAAAACTGCTCTACTGAGCAGTGTAACCTGGAGCTATTCCTTCCAACTATCTGCTGGTAATGCAGATTATTTGCCTGAACCCTTTAACAAAGCTCAAAAGCTGGCACAAATACCAAGAAGATACTTTTCAAGCTCTTTTCATCCAGAGATCCCATGATGTGCACTCGTTATGCAACTGAAAAGAGATACCAAATGGAGTTTACTGGACCACATTTCCATCTCACTGCTGTGAGAACTGAGTCCCCAAAGGCTTTGGCATGGCAGGGTCAGTGTTTCCCTAAGACAGTGACTATTTTTCATTCACCTCTCTGAGTCTAGGAGGGAAGCACATTCAGACCGGTGCTGGGAAAACAAATACAGTTTGTGGCGAAGGGAATTAACATCTTGGAAATGGAAACATGAATTAAAACTTATTAAGGATTGGAACTCTTTACAAAGATTTAACTGTATAAATTCTCCCTCTTGCTTTAGTGAAGCAGTTTTTCACCTTGTAGTTTTTCAGTCAAGCTCCCTCCTCTGCAGATCTCCCTCACCACTTTTCATTTCAAGTGCGATACCAACCATTTTCCCAACACTTTGCCTTTGCTCATGGAGTGGTGGTTTTGTGAAGCTGATAAAAATCTGCCTGAAAACCTGGTTGGCGCAGCTGAACTCATTTTCAAGTGTGAACATGGGTGTGTAGAAAGCAATTCAAGTTTAACAAGGCATGATGCATGAGGGCATGATAGAATATCAGTCGTGATTGTGACTGAAATGAACCCGAGTGGCAGAGAGGATACAGCTCTGCTACGATTACTGGTGTGTGACCTACCTGGACTGAGATCTTCAGTCTCCAGCAGGAGAGAACAGCACATTAACTCTACAGCTGTGATGGCCAGCAGAGGACACTGCCCTGCACAGCTTAGGAATCTCAGCTTCTGATTGTTGTGAGATTGCTATTCATGGCAGAACAAAACTATCCCACCAACCTCACTTATTCTGTTGGATTTCATAATTAGCTTTTCTATGCTCCTGCTATACTCAAAGTGTGTTGAATAAAAGCAAGTGTGCAGTGGGATTTTTGTGGATCCCAGGAAAGATCTATTTCTTTGTTGGGTGATGCTGACAAGTCAATTAAATCTTTTTTGGGGCTCAAAACATCTGATGCGCAGATCTTGTTATTTCAGCAGTTAATTAGCTCCTTTCCCACTTGTGTCTTCCATCACCCCTTCCCTGTGCTACTTACACAATGAAATCAGTGAAAATCAGAAATACTTATTTTGCCACAATGTTGGGTTTAGAAAGATAATGGCTTCACTCGACTCCATCAGTAAACATTCCTTACTGAGCTGCAAGAACCAACCTCAGACCCCTCCCCTAATCTTCCCCAAGGCAAAAGCCAGCATTGCGAGGCTCTCCTCGCCTAAAGGGACTGCTGCATCCCAGCCCCAAAAGTGTGGGGATCACAAAGCATAAATGTAAGTGCATAATTTTCTTGGGACTCTCTGTTTATTGCCAGAGTGTCTTTGCAACAAGTCCTTATTATTCAGAAGTAGTACAGTAAGTTCTTTCAAACAGTGTCATAAAATATACGAATACCTGCACTTCCCTTGCTGAAATTTATAGGTATTTTAAAGAAACTGGGCAAAACAAAACAAAACAACCCATGCACAAATACTGTGGATCCTATAGCCTACTGGAAACACGTAAATCCAAAAGCAAAGAAAGAATTCTAAATCTATATCCACGTCTATATGCAAAATGGGCGCTGTTATTTTTTTCTGTGCCTTTTGAAAATGTAATAAAATGCATAAACTGTGCTTTCTATTTTTTTTTCTATAGAAGTGATGTTTTTCACAGATCCACACTTAAAATTACTTTATGCCCTGTGCCATTAAATGGCTATGGCAGGTACCACAGCATCCTTCTGCACTGACAGATGGGACTATCCCTATTTTCTTTTCCACTCAGCAACTCTGGCACTGACATTTTGAGAAGGTTCACGGTCTGAGAATAAATTCAGGTCCATATACCGTGGAGTTAATATGCACTCTGGGTCATCAATACAGGTTTATTTTTCTTTTCAATATGTTTTCAGAAGGCCTTTCCCCAAAAGGCACTTTTGCACTCAAAAGGGATCACTGGCTATTGAAGTCTGTGCTGCATTTCGTTTCCAAGTTCAGGTCGCCCACTTGACCACCCTTGATGGTGCTGCTTAACACCTCTCCCCTGGTTTTTGAGTTGTGGTAGAGGTACAAGATTTGAAATCTCTTTTTACAAACTTTTGTCCAGACAAAGCTCTCAAGTTCAAGCTAACCTCTTTGCTTCTCAGTTACAGCAGACCTATGTTTTGCATATAGTTACAGAAAACACAGGAATGGAGGAGATAGATGGTGCTACAACGTGGGCCAGTTCCCATGACCTTTAAGCGGTCATTTACAGTTCTTACTTCTTTTTATTTTGGCCTTGTGCTACAAAGCAGAAATGGGGTCAGGGAAGCAACTTTGATTTTGTGAGAGCAGAAAACTGAGGGTGTTTTCTCAGGGTGCAAAGGAACCTTTCCAGCTGACAAACAGGGTGATAACACAAGTTAATACGTTGGCACCGAGACCTTTCTGACACTGGAAATAAAAGGTGATAATTTCAGTCACTGTGAAAAGTTCATGTGGATAACTTCATCACGTGGGACGTATTACAGCATAACCTCTCGCTGCAGACAGCGGCTCTGCCTACCTTGGCTGTGACATATAGCTCCCAATTAGCACTTAAGGAAAGAGACTTTACAGGCTGCACACTCACCTCTGCTCAGCCCATCCGGTCCCCGAAGGATTCGGCATTCTTCTATCTGGCCGAACGGAGAAAACATCACCCTGATATCATTCTCATTACACTTCTTCGAAACCATTCCTATGAACAATTTTCTGTCTTCCACAGCTAGAAGATAAAAATAATGAATGAGCAAAGGCCATTTCATCTTTTTCCTGTGATCAATGCTTCATTACCACATCAAACCAAGCTCCAGTCATGTGAGTCTGGCTCTGTAACTGAAGACAAGTCCTAAGGCAAACACTTTATACTTACAACCTCCCTTCCCCCCTTCCACTCCCACCCCGAATATCTCGTTTTTCTTTCTCTCTCTCCTTTTTCTAGTGGTGCTTGCTGTTTATATAACATATTAATTGGCTGTCTTAGTCACTCTGCATACACCTCCCCATAACGGCTGCTAAAAGGAAAGCATCCTCTGTTAGAGGGACTTTTAAAGATACCTTTGCATAGATTCTAATTCAGATAAATTCCCTCACCCCTCTCATGTGTGAAAGAAATCATGATGGAGTGAGGGTGAAGAAGGGATTTTGCGTGTAATGATACAAGCTAATGAAAAATATTCCTGACAAATGTTTTGAGAGGGCAGCTCCTATCTGAGCTTTCAATTTCTGCCAACTTAATGCACAGCACTGGAAAGGCAGATGTGCACTGACTGCTCTGGAAAAAGAATGCATTAAATTTTTCTGCTGGTTTTTTTTTTTTTTTCAGACTGCCACAGCTCTCTCCCCTTCAGGAGGACACAAGGCATATTCCGGGACATCACTTGAAGACCCTCAGATTCATAACGATGCTGAGTTTGCAAAAAATACCCATGAAAAAGATGCTTTACCTGAAGTATTGGTAGATTATTTCCTGCCTGCACTGTCACCAAAACCAGCACAAGCTGGACTGCTGCAGCAGGACGCACACAGTCCTGTTAATCGAATTCAAATTTACAGGTCTAAAGCTGGGGACTCTTGTCAAAAATGAAAGAGGTCATCAAAACTTAATTCACTCTGGAAAGACTTAAAAATGTTAACGCACCCACCCATCTATATTAAACCAAAAATCTAAAGTGCTTATTATACAGTACATACACCAGTGCTTTCTTCTTCTCTGGAAATGGCATGTAAATCCAATTCCCTGTTAATGAGCAGACTGTCAGGGTTTGTGGGGAAGCAAAGAGAGAAGGAAAGCTTTTCTCCAGAGAGTCTGCACTGCACTTACTTATTTCTATTATTGTGCAAATTATTTTTGTAACGAAGTATTTTCATTTCTGGGCTTACAAAAAAAAAATAATGAATCCTCCCTTGCTCTCCAACTCTGTCTCCTCTATTAGTATGAGTTTGTCAAATGGAATAAATTGCAGCTGAGGAAGAAGGAACCGCGTCCATTTTTTCTAGGATTTTATTTGTGTTATACTTCAACACTTTCAGTGCATTTAATAATTTCAAGAATAACAAGAAGAGGTTCATGTTTATTGATCATGATAAGTGTTTGAAGTAATTTTCTCCTTAAATTGCTGACTTCAAAAAGTATTTGTAGCTTTTATGCAAGCAAGCACCAAAACTGTGCATTTTTTCAGAATCCAAAACAGAGACCAGCCCCTGCAACCCCAGCTTCTCACTCTAAAAGCTTGCAAGAAAATTGGCGTGAATTTAATACCCAGGGGAAGACGTTTTCCTCAGCAGAGATTCCTCAAGACTGAACATTTTCATTCACACTTTATATTGAGGTTCCACATGCAGGTGAACCCTCCAGAAAGGGTTAAAAAATTGTGAATGCACGGGATGAGCCAGTTATGTACAGATTAGGAGCTGAATATGTGTGATTGCAAATAAGACCAACAAGTTGGGATATTTATGTCTTATTATGAAACTTTACATCTGATTCATAATACATAACTGACCTTGATGCTGTTAATAATTATTTTAAGGATGGGAAAACTGAATTGCCTTGCTCACAGCTACAAGAGGAGCCTAGGCAGCCACTTCTGCTGGTGAAAGGATGCCTGTAACTTGGCTTTTTACAATTCCTATACTGCATTGAGCAATCTTTTTGAGGAAGTTCCCTGACCAGCCTGTCCCCTCAACAACAGCCAAAGACTATGGGTAGGGTACAGGGGAGGTTTTGAGACACAGGACCCAGCTGGGCTGCCAGGACTGAGTTTCTCCACACCACAGACCGAGGTCAGGCTGGAGGAAGCCTTGGTGCAAAGCACAGGTGCAAGCATTGCCTTCTGCTCTGTGTTATGAACCTCTTAATTTCTGTTTGTGTGTCAGCTAGTACCAGCCAGTTTAAACTTGGGTTGATTTTAGGCTTGAAATACAGCGTGCAGGTCTACTCTAAGGGTGACTAGGTTCCAACCCTCTTTTAAAAACAGCTGCTGGCTAAGTTGAACAAATGCCTACTTCAGCATCCCAAAGGAGGTCCCTTGGGTCCTCCTTTGGTGCCAGGACAAAGACTCAAACCAAAGAGATTCATATGGAGATCTGAAAGAAATGAGATGCAACCAGAAGGCTTTAATTTTCCAAAGAGTAGCAGGCAACAAACTCCCCACCGGCCTCCTTTGGTTTCGCTGGTAAACCTATAAATATGCCATTTAACTAACATGATTTGCAGGTTTGCTGCTTGAGGGTGATTTTATAGTAAATTAAACATCCAGCTCCTGTGTACTGTACATCTTAAAAATGCAGATTTCATGAGAATGCTCAGAGTACAGAAAACATATTGATATGATGACGTGCTCTGCATTCAGGGCCATTAGTCAGTGCTGATCAGTGTTGAAGCTTAAGAAAATTGCTATTCTTTTTTTGGCTAGGGGCCCAGCATAAAAAACATTTAAAGTGACAATTGTCAAGATCATAATTACATGTTTTCACTCCATCTGATAGAACATCTGATATTATTAGGCTGAAAGAGTTTTTAACGATATATTCTCACACAGAGAAAGGAATGCTTTTCCACCTCGATAAGACTGACTGCCAGGATCTGTTTCTGCATTTTTGGTCGGCCACTTCTCTCCTTTCTTTCTGAAATGAATTCTTACCTGTCAGGCAGGCAAGGTTTGAGAATCAAATAGACAATGGGCTGCAAGAAGTGTGGGTCAGGAGGGGTTAGAGGTTAGCAAACTTTGGATCTGGGAAGCCTGAGGATTTTCCTGCGTGTGTTGGCTTGCTCCCATGGACTGTAAAATGAGGAGCCCAACATTAAACACGTGATCCAGCCAGGTGTTGAGGTCAGGACAGGTGCTACGTGCTGCTAGTTGGGGAAAGGATGGCACTCTAAACCTGTCTCACCTAATTACAGCCAAGAGATCAGCTCGTCCAAAGAGTGACTGATCTCACCTCCCCCAGCAATATGGGATGGGCTGTGCCATGGGACTCTATCCCCTGCTACTGACAGTAGATAGGGCTGTTACGTTCCAGCCAACCCCCAAATCTTGGTCATCCTGATAACACTAGATGTCCTGAGCTCCAGCTGCAGGGACAGGAGGAAGAAATGAGCTTTGAGGGACTGGACAAAGCTTGGGAGCTGCAAGTGCTTTGGGCAATGAGAGCAGATAAGAGGAATGCTGGGGGGGGAAGGATAACAATGCACAAGGGTCAGCACCTGTGTGCACATATCTCTTAAGCATTTCACTGCTGCTTGGTAACTCTCTCTCCCACATTTGGGGTAGGTTTCAATAATTCAAAATCCATAAAAATCAAATTTTTTTTGGTGAGTGTTTGACATCATTATTCCTGAACCTTGCTCATAGGCTTATTTGAACTTTCTGACTATTTTGCACCGCTGTGTGGGAAGGAAGTAGATACAACCATTTGGAAGCAGCTGGTAGGACGGGGTGGCTGAGTACCCCTCCTTGATGGAGCAGAAGCAGCCAGAAGGCCACAGTAAACAAGACCTGAAGTTCTAGTCACAGGAAGGAAGGTGTGAAGCTACACAGCATCTTGATTAACACATTATGGGGTTCACCTTTAATCCATCCCAACATATTACAAACACAGTTAGCTGTGCTGCCAGGGCAGTTGGAGTGACACATCCAGTGCTAAGCCTGCTGGATTTGGGGTGGGGTTTCCCAGAATGCAGGAACCCTGTGTGACGAGGTGCAAATACCTGTTTTAAAACGAGATGAGTTGCTCTCATAACTCCATCAAGACTCGCTCTGCCATCACTAGCACAGGTGCCTGGGCACCGTGTTTGAGCCCAGAACGCTGCATTAGCCATCCAAGGTTATATGAGATGAAGTCTCTCTCTGCTGGGGGCGGATTTTTTCAAACTGAGCCTCCTGTCTTCTGACAGCACTGCATCCAACGTGCAGAATAACATCCTGAAGGGCCTAATTTTTTAGCTTTACTCAATTTGCTTCAGTAATGAGCATTTCTTGCAGGTTGTATTAGATCGCTTGTGCTAACCCAGGAGAACAGAGCAGTAGAGATTATTTTCTGAATGCTACAAAAGAATTAAACCCTGTAATAATCATGGGAAATCTCCCTAAAGATTTGACAAACATTTCTCTCTTCTAAACCCCCAAAATTCTGAAAAATCAAAATTATAACCCTTTATTATGCATTTCTGAGGAGTCCAGTAAGATAATGAGTACATTTCCTCCCCATTCCTCCCAGAAGTTGTCTTCTCTTTTGAGCAAATCAGTAAACAGGTAATTATGTATAAATGGTGGCTTTTGTAGGTTTTTTTGGTTTCTTTTCCCAGACATAAGGGAAGAGGGGAAACCAGACTTTTTATCTCTATCTGTAAGCCTGTGAAAACCCCTTGTATACAATCTGTCAAAATCACACCTGGATCTGGAGCTGCCTGCATTAATTATCAACTTTTCTATGTGTTAGTGCTAACATATGGCATTTAATCACTCCCTCCAAATCGGCAAAGTTGTGCCACTTAGAATTTCAAAATTATTTTTTAACTTTTCACTAATAAAATAAATAAAAATAAATTATAAGATTTCTCAGATACCCTCCTCCCTCCTTTTTTAATTTTTTTAAACAGAGAATTTAGTCATTTTCCCTGAAGTGCTGCTACTTTGATCCACTTTGGAGCATACTGTCCGTGGGATATGTGCCTGAAAGTACTGACTGTGTTCAAATCCAGATCCAAGACACATTTAAGTATTTGCCAAATTGTAGCATGCTAATGGTCACAGATAACTCAGAGTCAAGCAGGTGTTCATGTGTTCTTTGGCATTAGAGTGCAGGAACCTCCTTTGTTTGAAAAAAGGGAAAATGCCCTTAAAAGGGTAAATACTGTGAGTGATTAACAGTTGAGATTAATCTAGTAATGGTGGAGCCCTCAAAGTCAGACTCATGCATATCTGGAAGATAATCCTTAAACAAAACTTTGCAGATAGGTTAAAACAACCACCTAGCACAGAGGTGGTCGGACTAGACCTACAGGGTGATCAGACCAGGACACACTACAAAATTCATAATTTGAAAATTTTTCAGAGGTGTTACATTTCTCAACAATAAGAAGCTTTTCAGAATACTCCTGGGTAGACAAATTAATTAGATCTAAAGGCAAGTCTTGCCCCATCAACTCTAGCTGCTAAAAGCTTGATGGAAGAAATTAAGCTTTGCTTCATCTACACGAGCAGAGAAATGACTCAGACACATCGTACCCAGGGAAGGAATCACTGGGACAGGTATCCCAGAGAAGATGTGGCTGCCCCATCCCTGGAAGTGTTCAAGGCCAGGTTGGACAGGGCTCTGAGCAATCTGGTCTAGGTTAGTAACGTGAGGGCAGGAGGTGTCTCTTCCATACCCATCTCCCAGTTTCCACGAGGTGAGCTCGGTCCTTGGTGCTAAGGGACAGTGACGAACATATCTAAGGACAGGAAGAGTGATGGAGAAGGAGGAGCATTTCATCCTGGTATTCTCTGGCTTGGATGCTCATTCAAACCTTTTTAGCAAGGGATTCATTACAGGGAGGAGACATATCACACAGGAAATACTGTTCTTTGGAAACCTCTGTAAGTTGAATGAGAGGACGTATTCCTCCTCCCTGTGGAACTTGAACAGATCTATCAATCCTTCACAAACATGTACAAGCTCAGAAGAATTGTAGTGAGTGTTTAACTTCTCCTGCAGATCTGTTTACAAGATATCTGGAAATTTTGACCAAAAGAATTTTATTAACCTCTTCGAAAATGGAGTAACATCACTTTACCTACAAAATGTACTGGGATCCTCCCATGACTCAGAAATCAAAGCGTTTCAAGTATTCCTCAAAAGCTCAAACACCACAGATCATGAAAACCAAGATGCCTTGTCATGTCTTCTTTCTTTTCCCCTTTGAACTTACCAATCTGGCTGAAGAGGTACAGTTTACAATTTGCTGTTGGCATGGATAATATACCTCCTCAGATGGATAGCCTGAGGCATATGGAAAACACGTGCCAAACAAGCCTCTACATCCCCCATGCTGCTGTTCTTTCTCTTTCTGGATCTCCAAGCTGCTTGCAAACTGTTACCTACTCCATGGACCCCACGCCTACACCCTGTCTTTCTGAGGAGCAGAAATACTGCATCACTGCAGTATTAGCTTGCCTTCTGTTTCTCCAGTCAATTAAAAAAAAAATAGTTCACCACCCCTAGAACATGCCTATCAGAAGTTCCTACACCCTCTAGGAGTCTAAATTTAAAAAGGATTTTAATTTGACAATTGGAACCTCTGATCTGAGAATTTGTTTTCCCCAAAATACAAAAAAGGCAAGAAAAAAAAAAGGGAAAAAAGACAATCCCTCATGATTTTCATGCTTGGAGTAGGTGCCAGAAAATAAGAGAGTATTCCCACAGTGCAGACAGGAGTTTCATGCAGATAACCCTGGACTAACAGCAGCAGCCAGGAGCTAATGTACCCTGCTTTTCAAGCAGGTGCTACTTGCAGAGTAAGACAGAATTTGCACAATTCCCCATAGTGTTTTGCCAATATGTTCAATCTCCTTTAGAAAGAAACACTTCAGACAATGAACAAGTAACTCACTGGGAGTCAATTTTGGCCCACTGCCTCTTATTTTTCCAATTTACCTAGGAAATTGAGGTGAAATTTGTCTTTGAAAGAAGAACTCATAGAGGCTACACTTAGTTGAGAGGGTTCAGGCCAGTGTTCCTGTGCCTAAGGGATAATTGTACCCACTTCTAGCACTAAATATCATGGTCTGGACTTTGGATTCAAACAGCAATATTCTCCTGGACTGCAGTGGGCCCTGAAATGTTCAGTCCTTCTGCCCATGCTGGTGCCGTGGCCTCTATTCTGAGCATTCGAAAACAGCAAGAAATCACTGTTAAAACCTATTAGGAAAAGGTTCTTCACCCAGAGGGTGGGAGTGTGCATTGGATCAGGCTCCCCAGGGAAGTGTTCATGGCACCAAGCACATCAAAGCTCAATGAGCATTTGAACAACACTCTCAGGCACGTGGTGTAATTTTTGGGACTGTCCCTGTGCAGGGCCAGAAGTCAGATTTTGATGATCCTGATTCTAACCTGAGAGAGAGAACACCCTTCCCTTACAAATGGGTAAGGGCTCATATTTCCTGTGCTCATGGCTACTTTTGTTTGGAAAGTTGTTATAATGGGAAACCTAGCATAATGTGAAGTTTTAATTTCATTCCAAACTTCCTAATCCTTGGAGGAGCCCGAAAAAGGGTTGCACTACAATTAGCTAAAAAAGAAGCCTTAAAAAAAGCCTTGCAGAGAGATTTAGAGCCCAATCATAATTTACATTTGCAGGTATGTAGATCTCTAAGTGCAGGGCTTCTGCCCTGATTACTAATTAATGAGGTGCAAAGATGCCTGTTGGAGGAACCAGCTCTGATTATGTGGGCCTTATGGGAAAATGAAGCTCTTGCAATCTAAGAAGGCAGATGATATCTTTAACATATATTTTAGAAAATTACAGGAACAAATCAAGGGGCAAAATATACACATGTATATATTTTTAAAGAATCACACCCAGCCAGGTTGCGCTACCATTCGATTATCTTATTTCCTTGAATATATAAACCTGGCATGTTTAATAGATTTAAAATGCTGTCTGTTTTGCATGTCATATACATCCACTTAGACAGTACCCTAGTATTCCAAATGGATATTACTGTCTTTATAGCATTCATTTTTCAATCATTGAGAGGAATAAGTATACAGAGAGCTGCAAAGTGGGTTTCCCAGTTCATAATGAAGCATATGATTAAAACCTAAATTTGGCTCGGATTCAGAACAGCATCATTCTATAAAAAGGTAGTTTAGGCAAATGTTTAAGGCTGATCATCTGCTTACATAGTTTGTTAACACAGGAGTGTTTTTTTGTTTCCTTTATTTTTAAATTTCACCAGTAAAATTTCATCTCCATCTTATCAATATCAGGCGCTCCCACATCACCTTGCTGTTAGGAGAAACCAAGGGAGAGATGGATGCAGTAAGGTGGGTCGTGACATACAGGAGGTACAAGGAAGACCCTTTTTGAGAACATTTCCTTCCTTCTTTAAAGCAGAAGATAAAAGGGAGTTCAGAGCAGCTCAATACCTTCCCCAACACATCAGGTAGAGCGAAACTACCTCATATAATTTTCACCACACAAGCACTAAAGCAAAACCTCTCACAATATTGTGCTTGCTTTAGTTTAGAGAGAGTCACAATTAAGTAAAAATAAATTAAACACGTACCATTTGACTTTTCACTATCTGCGGGTTTCATCTGAATAGGATGATGCATCTAAAAACAAAAATGAAAGAGAGTAAGGCAGGTTGGATAGTCATAAAAAATCAAGAATCATGTTTAATTATATAAATTCAAAATAACACTGTATTATAGGCTTTTAAGAAAAAATAAAAGGAACATTTTATAACCAGGAAGATTAAAAAAAAAATAGATCACTGGGCCCACAGGACTCCTATAAATCTTTTATTTGCTGTATCTAGTTTCAGAAGACCTCTAATGTTACAGCCTTCATTAGTTTATGGCATGCTTGGTTTCTGTTTTACCAACTTTTTTTTTCCTCGAGCTCAACCACTGCCAAAACCAAGATGAAATTTTCAAGTAATTTAAGAACTAGCAAGCATTTAAAACGTACTCAGAGGACTTGAGTTTGACAAATGAACTTTGCTTGTAATTAAAAAAAGCATGCTAATTCTTTCAGGACTGAAGAGGAAGAGAATCTTGCTTCTTACAATAGCTTCCTATAACTGTTCAGTATTTCATCATTTTGTTTTAGGATACATGACACATTCATTCATAAAGCTTCCACCACAACATGGAACAATTCTGGCTTCCATAAAAACTCCTAATCCTTTTTCCTTTTCAACCTCTTCCTCCATTCGTGTCCCTCCTACTGCAAAGGAAATCTACCCCCGTGTGCAGCGTTCCGTGCTGAACATCTCACAGCATCCTAATGGTGTGTCCTCAGCTTTCTCTACTACATGATGCTGCTCCCACACTGAATTGTTGATAACTCCAACAAAATTTTTACAAATGGTGCTTTTGTTCTTTCAGGAATAGCAACACCACAGCAGTTGAGCTCCCTCTGATCAGGGTGTGTGGCTTTACCATGGACATTGGTTATAGCCAGCCACGTGGCCACTGTGGTGTACTCAGGGAAATTTTGTTACAGGTTCTCAAAAGCCTTCAGAACTGACCTCACATTGATATTCAATATGTGAAATTTTTAAGCTTGCAAAAAACCCCACTTTTATTTTCTTTCATAGGCTCTGTATAGTTGCTGAGATTTGACTGCACAAACCTTCCAGCAGCAGCAGGGCCACTGCTTTTTCTCTCCTCAGCAATTCCTTACCAATTCACGTGAGCAGATAAATAAATGTATGCTCTATCTGCTTTAGTATCATTTTTCAGTGCAGCAGAGCTGAGTATTGCCTGAAAATGTCAGAAGCAATTCCGTTTTTCTAATAAAAGACTATTATGACAAACTTTGGGAAACAAAAACAGCTGAGCAGGAGAGAACATCCATGCCCTCATATCAAATGTGCTTTCAAAGCAGCACAGAAACCCAAATCTGTATTGCTTTTGGTGGAGCCACTTAGCTTCCAGGGAAAAAGATGCTGGATTCTTTAGAAAATATAAAGTATAGCTGTGAATGTTTCTGTAAGATTTACTCAAAGTCCAGAATGCTCCCTGGCCCTGCAAATCAATGCGTTGCCTGTGCTGCTTGCAAACTCCCCACTGTGCCTTAAGGAAAAGGCAAAGCCACAAGGTAGATGTAGTCACCAGGATGCATAAATTTGCTTCAATTTTAACAATTCTGTTCTCTTTGAATCATTCATTTCCTAAATGGACCTTAATAGCCCAGCACTTTTCTGCCACTCTTATTCGATCAAATTTATAGGAAAAAGGGAACTTCTATCGTACTCTGTCTTTAGTGCTTAATATTTATCCTGAAATCAACAATACATTGGGCACTGCAGGAGACTTAAAATTCATGGGAATGTGATGCAGTATGTCCACTCAGCAATCAAAAAGAGAAAGAAGAAAAAAAGTGTAACTTGCTCCATGAGCCCGCTGAAGGTTACTGATGTCTCTGAGGAGCAATGGAATGGTGAAAAAATAGAGGAAAGAAAGGTAAGTATTGTAAATTCAGGAATATGCAGATTATAACAGAAAAACCCAACCCAAATTCAGGTCTTTTGTAGACAGAGAATTTATCGCTCTTTATAGTTGCATTTGTATGCTCCAAAGAGGAGATATTTTAAATAAAGGCAATTCTAACAATGTTAAAAACCTCTCACTTCTGAACTTCTCAAACTGCCTGAACTACAGAAGCCAACTTTAGACTCAATTCATGTGAAGAAGTTGTTTTTGCAGCCCATGGCCACAACATAAAGATCAGTGTTACCTAACAAACACATTTATTGCACCCGAAATTGTCCTCTTCTGTTACACGTAATTACCCCAAGTTCATTAAGTCAGTAATCTGGTACATTCACGAAGCAAGAGGCAAGATTTAACAGGATGCTTCAGCTGGGTTTCTACTTGATTTCAAAGGTTCCTGCTGAAAAGTCATGGTCCAAACTCCCTTCACACCAGCAAGTTGAATTTGGGAGCGATGCTGTTGTGCTTAAATTATATAGGTGCAAAATCAACACAAGATCCAGCTCAGACCTGGAGAGTTTAAACTACAGAGCACCCTGGAAAAAATAGATGCGATACACAAACCTGGCTTCAGTGGAAGAGGAAGGTGGAAAAATACCTTCCTGACAGTTTCCTAACATGAGAGGGCTCATGTTGAAGCTTGTTTAACCCTGACCATCACCAATTGATACGTTAACAACCTTTAACACTAGATTCAATAAAACATGCCATTTATAACCTGAAATGGGTTTTACAGAGTCACTGGTTCGCATCTCATTATTAAACTCATTGCTGACCTCTAGAGACAACTGCCGTGACAATACATATTATAAGCTCTCTACCCATAAAATATTTAAAGGTAGGTGTAAAAAAGAAAGGAAAAGAAAAGAAAAGAATGACTCTCAAAGAAGTGTGCAGTGAATAAGAAAATTAAAGGGGCAGAGACAAAAGCTAAATAGGTACTATCCTTTCACTCTACAATGAGCAAAACAGAAAATAATCTGTGCGTTTTATATCTTCCTTGTATAACTGCAGGCTACAAAAATAATAAAATAGCTGCGCTTTCCCAGGCCCTCCAAAAGATTATAGATGATATAAACCTGTTTCAAATTAGATGCCACTCACTAGAATCATGTCATCTACTGAAATGAAGGATTTCATGTCTTATCAGAAACCTGTTATTGCAGCTATACATCACTTATGATCTCAAGGTAAGTGGTTTCTCAGTATGTCATGCTGTCACACAGAACAACAGGAAGCATTTTCTTCTTTGCTTGAAAAAATCTTTGTTTAAGAAAGCACAGTATTTATGAATGCACAGTTGCAATTAACAAATAGGCAAGAGTAAGAAAAGTAACCGCAGCAAATACTTTACAGACTTGAACACTACCCTGTGCTCAGACCATACAGTAAAAAGAGAGCAACACAGCTCTCAGGCAAGTTCTTTCTGAGCGTGGGCAGCTTCCCCTGGCAAGCACTGTGCACAGGGATATCACACCCAGGCTGGAGTACGGGCTGTAAGGAACAACATCTTGTCAATATAATATAGAGCTCACAGTTGTGCAGCAAGTACAGCACAACTGACCTTTCCTACAGGCACTCTCTGTCCATAGGTCTCAAAACACACTGTGCCACTGTTTTACAACTGAGAGCAGGCAAGTGCCTCTTGCCCAAGGTTGCTGGTGCCTTGTGGCAGTGCTGCCAGCAAAATAGGGGCTTCATTGCTCTAACAGAGCCCACCCGAAGGCTGAGGCCAAGCAGATCACCACATCTCCTTGGGCACATCCCAAGCAGGGGTGCTGATGGTCCATAGGAATCAAAAAGGCAAAGAAACAGTTGTCAAACATTAAATCCTGAAAATCCCCTAAAATCAATGAGAATCTGGCTGCTGGCGATGTCCAGGGCAGCAGCAGGACCACGCCATGACCTAGAATTACAATTGAATAGTTACCTCTTTTTCTTTTTTCCCCCTCTTTTTCCTGAGTACATCCCACTGTATGTAACTTCATCAGATAAAAAAACACAGCAGAACAACCCAAAACTTCTCAAGGCACACACCCTCTCCAGTTTTAGAGCCTCAAACTCATCTTTTCAACCACAATAATGCTTCCTATTTACATTCTTGTCAAAGCCATGTGACATCTGCATGGGAGAAAACAAGCCGGCTAAGAGTCTATTTCTGGCAAAAATATTGCAAGGAAATTAGATTAACCTGGGTGGAATTCTATCTGGGAATTTGGAGTCTGTCGTGGTGATTAAGTCATCATTTCTGTCAGATTACTCTAATCGGCTGTCAAATACGATTCCACAACCCCATCTGTAACTTGGCATCCTTGTTATTCAGTTGATGTTACCTTCTGTATACAAAACAAACACCAAACAAGGAGGTGTGTGCAGTCTAGCATTTAGCAGAGTCATTAGCTGTGATTACTATTGTGTGCTTGCACATTGCATGAGGCGATCAAGGTATGGTTTGTTTTGTTTAGTCAGGAGATGTTTCAAATCAGGTGTAATCTTTACCCTGAAGTGCTAAGGGTGAGTGGGGAAGAACTGTCTCCAGGCATGGATAAGGATGGGATTGGTATGGTCCAAGTTGCCATCGAGTCACCTGCAACTGCTTAAATCTCCTTTTGGAGTTAGTATATTTGGTGGAAAGGCTCTTGGGCACCTGCTTTCCATCTGTTTTCTGAAGAGAAATGGGCATTCAGATGTTCTGGGTGGGCTAAAGACTTCCTGAGAGCAGTAATTTCTGTGAGTGAAGCAAGGTTTGTAGGAGGAGGAGGTTGGCACTGTAAATGGTCTGTATTGGCTGGTTTAATAAGAGGTATTTTGTTAAACATGTGAGCATGTTAGTCTTACAGAGGACTTTAGTGATTAAAAGCAGAAGCTGCTTTTCAGTGAAGATGAAGGAGCTGATGGGCTCAATTTGCTGCAGCTGTGTTGGGTCTGTGAAATTTGGGTACCTTCAGCACCTCTGAAACTCTAGCCACATAATTAGACTATGAATACTCATTACTTTACGGTCTGTTGCAAAAACACCTTCATACATCCATTAGCAGCTTTTATTCTCCACTCCTGCCACTGCAGATGTGCCTTGCTCCTGTGATTCCTCATGCCTTGAGGAAAGAAAACCATTTGGCAAGAAAGGACTTGGAATGCACGTAAGCCTGCCCACATCTTCACCCAGCTCAACATGGCACTGAAAGACCACCTCAAAGACCTCTGAAGTTAAGCACAGTGTGACTTTACACCACCAGAGTTGAGGGGATGTGTGTGGACAATGTTATACCTGACCCCTCACTGCTTACCATTCCTCTCATCATCTTTCTATAACCTTTTAAAGCTACCAGAAGATTTCTAGAGCTCTTAGCCCTTTTCAGACCTGTCCCTTTCCTCTCTTGCCTGTCATCTGCCCTGGCTATAAGTTTCTAGCCATGACCCAGCTCAGTTTGTCCCTTACCTGTCACTCTCACAAACCACACTGCAGGGAAACACAACACAGAATGGAGCTAAACTTTCGCCCAAGCAAAGGGTAAATTTGAAGAACTTGGGTTACTTGGGTAATATCCAAACCAAACAGAAAGCAATAGGATTAAATGATGACAGCTTGCATGTATCTTGTCATTTCTAGCACTTTGGGACTTCTCCTTGCTGGCATTAATCACTGCTGAAGCCAAAGGGGACTTCTTTCATATTTTCTACCTCTCAGAATTGTAAAATGTCAGGAGAGAATGTGGGAGAGAGAGAAAGAGATGTCAGACCTTAATTAAACCCTAATATTCTTCTTGGGGGAAGGATTATAAATCCAGAGACTTTTTGAAATCAATAGAAAAAACAAAGAGAAAGAAAATATCAAGGAGCAGCAGGGAGAGGCTGAGGGCACAGGAGAAGAAATGCACCTAAAGAGGTACCAGCATGAAAGCCAGCTGGAAAAAATTATGTTCTTCATCTAACTCTGGTCTGGAAATGAATTCAAACCTTTCTCCAAGCTCCTGATCCAATTAGTGAGTGCAGCTTAATTAGACCAGCAGTCCAAGGAAAAACCGCATCTCTACTTGCCAGGCTCCTGAGCACCTTCACTGAGTCTGGAAGTCAGGAAGGCATGTATTGACCTACCAAAGGACTAGGGGAAGAAGAGAAAATGGTCCATAAGCACCAGAGAATTAAATGATTTTCAGTGTCTTCGGAGGTCATTGTTTTTCTGGATTATTATGTGCAGATACCTCTACACATACCCCCCAGCCCCTCATTTCAGCTTCTAGCTCCCCAGTTTTTCTATAGGATCCTTTCAGAGAAGCTCTTAAACACATTTCTCACAACACTTCATTGCCAACTGGTTTTGCTTTTTTAAACCCTTGTGACTCACAAGTAATACTAGTTTCCCAGAACTGAAAGAGGTGTATTTTCCTATCGAAAAGAACTGTTTAGAATGACTTCTCTAGGGTCAAACTAACTTGAATTACGCAGTCAATATCTGGCTACAGCTTCAGGGAACTTCTCTGGGAACCAGGGACAGTCTCTAAGGCCAAATAAATACTAGTGAATAAAAGAGGCAAGGGACTGCTCTCTGGCTCTTAAAAGAAGTGGCATGGCACAGCTTGCATTTACGCAGCCATACTTCTCCTTCCTCTCGAAACAGGATGTCCTTGTCCACAGTGCCTGGTGGGAACAGTGTCTAGCCCATGTTATTCCCCAGATATGCCCAGACAGGAAAGCGCTAACCAGCACCATGCTCCTGCTTGCTTCACCAGCACAGGCAGAGCTTTGGATCCCCAGTATTGGTTGGAGTAATTTACCTTAGTTTATTCACGGGTAAAAGCAGGACAAATGTGCATCCATCACATAGACTCTCACAAATAAATGTAATGCAGTTGCTGTAACTGCCTGACTGATGGCATAGCTAGAAGATTGTTTGCTGTCATCCTTTCATAAATCCCAATTTAGGGGATTTAAGCTGTGTTAGGTATTCACACAATTTCTGTAGTAGAAGAATGTGGTCAGTTACTTGGCCTCCTAGATTACTGTCAGACATATATATATATATATATGCATATTTTGGAGAGAGAGAGAGGGAGAGGGAAGGAGGAAGGGAGAGAAGCAAGAGAAAATGAATATTGCTGGTGGGTGCCAAATATAGTTCATGCAGTAATGCATAACATCATTATTTTCTATTTAGAGCACAGAAACAAGCATATAGCTTGCTTAAAACAAGTCGTTTCTTTTACCGGAGAACACTAAAACCGCTGAAATTCAATGGCTTTTGGAAGCTTTCCAACTCAGTCATTTGCAATCCACTACACTCTGTGGTTCAAATTCAAGTTAAATTAAACATTAGTTAGAGAGACTAAAAACTAAGCTGCGCTTTAAAATAATATTAAAAATTTAAAAAATAATAGAAATAATAATAAGAATGGAAGTAATAATACTAATACTAATAATTCATCTAGTGATCCCCTTCCACAGTCACCCCCACATCCTGCTGTTCCTCCTGTACATTTACTAATTAGGCTGTAGCACTCGGTCTCCTTTAAAAGTTGTATCCTCATATAGAAATTAAAAAGTTGGATGTCTTAGAAGAAATTCCCTTCCTAACGTACAAATAGCTAGTGTTGCTCGGTTAGCAGTTCTCCTCCATTTATTTAATCCCTTCATTTCTTACCTCCCACACTTATGGCAACAACTCCAAGACACAAGCGAGCCAAACAGAGTGGAGATAAAGAACAGGAGATATGGCCAAAAATTGTCTCTTCAAAATCACTTGGAAAGCAAAGTGATTAACTATCTTATCTTCAAACAAATGAGGCTTCACAGAACCTATTCAATCCTAAAAATAGACATTAAGTGGCATTCTATACCTTGTTGGGAATAATGCCTTAGGGATATTTCATATCATCCATGCTTAAAAAGCAAATCCATTAGACAACTGAGCAAAACATGAGATATTATTTTAACAGCAAGAGCTATCCATCTCATCTGCAGCGGCAATAACTTCTGTTGACATTACGCCAATTGAAGTTTGAATGCCAACGGGGTGGGGCAGGAAGACAACAAAAGTCTCTCCGTGACATTAATTGCCTGGGTTTTAACACCCATTCGAGGCAACTGCAAGGAGCAAAAATTCCTGCCCAGGTTTCTGAGCGGAAAATGAAGCGCGGCGAGGCGGCGGTTTGCCCAGTGCCACGCAGGGAAGCACTGCATGGGCCGGAATGACGATCCGAAGGGAGGGAGCCAAGCTGTCCACACCACATCAGAGCCTGAGCTCCTCACGCTCTAATTGATTCCTCTCCTAACACCACTGCAAGGTACTTACTGCTGCTATCTCTTCTCGGCAGAAAGGAAGGTAATGGGGGAAAAAGGCATAGAGGCTATATGTGATTCATCTGGAGTTATTCCACAACTGAAGCACAGTCTCTCAATCCAAAAATCTTGTCATTTTATCATCAGATACAGGTAAGACATTAATTAGCGTGTGTACTCCACACAAACATATTTTTTTTTACAGTATTACTCCCTGGATACCCTACTCAAGAGGTAACATAAGAACTCGAAGCAGTGATCCAGGGCTGCTGGAGCAACCAAATGCCAGCCAAGCTGTTGTGCGTTTGGGATCTCAGCTAATAACTAATGCAGCCCTGTGCTGCATCGGGTGGATTTGCCCAGCATGACCTAAGATGCCACGACTTAATTCCCAGCATGACACAAACCTTCCAGTCAATGTCCCACTGGACATGACTCAAGTGTTCTGAAGCCGTACTTTCTTCCACCTCCCTAGTTGGGTGTTTATTTCCTAAAGTCAACAGGACTTTAAGACTCAAAAAGGAGTACTTTTCCTTCAAATCTAAGAACACTCCCTTGCCCCACATCAGTATTTGGAAAACAGAACCAGAGCAAAGCCAAAACGCGCTACCTATTAACTCATCTTTTGCGAGAAGTCCTCTCACCTCCCATGGGAATTAAGCAAAGGTCCCTCAACCATCCCAAAAGGAGAAGGCAGCAAAGTAAGAGTTTGTGCTTACTTGGGTGGTCTGCAGAGGCAGATTTCACATTTCTTCTCCCAGAAAAAGTCAGATTCCCTGCTTAGGAACCACTGACTCCTGAGGGCATATTCAGTGACTTTTGCCCTTCTCAGAATCTGTGAAAGCTCAAGACAGTGTTCCCATTTTAAAAAAGACCTCTCTGCTGCCAAATGGAAATATTCAAGTAGCTCAGTCTGTGGTCACCATTTTAGGGTGCTAAGCTTCGAGCCTGGTCCACAGGAAACCCCTCCCTTTCTACATAAATCCCTCTGACTTCACATCAACATCTAGGATGATTTTTAGAAACTTGTGAGGAAAACAAAGCAATTCTCTACCCTCTCCTTCTTCTCCCCCAAAAATACTATCCCAACAAAAAATGAAATAAATTCTCTTTCAGGCCGTAAAGAAATTTAGTTTAAATGGAAGGTTTTTAAAAACATGCAATAGCTTTTGTAATGCAAAGCACAAACTCGTTTCTCAGTGAGGCCAAGGCTACCAGGATATTAAATGCTTGTTTTGCACAAGTTTTATTTTAAGATTTACGCCGTTCTGTGCTTGCATGTACTGTCTGCTCTGTGAACTCTGCTCTGGGAAAACACCATGTGATTATGCTCATCAATATCCTCTACCTTTGCCAAGTTAAAATTCAGGAAATAACCCTTTAAAAGAGATGACTAAGAACAGCAACATTTCAGAAAGGCAAGAAAATACAGTCAGGGGCTTCTCTGTTTCTTTCACAGTGTTATCTCATCTACACTTATCTTCCCAATTTTTTGCTTTCACTTAATAAGAGAGAAATCACCCTCAGCCACTCCCCCAGTTTCACATCACAGATTTTTCTGTTCNTACTAAGCAGATCTTCTGCCTGACTCTTTCTGCAGCATGGAAGGTCACCTTGATCCAACAACGCACTTGGGCTCCTCTTCTGACAGAAACTAGAGTCTATTATTTGGTACAAAACTCAGATTCTAGGCTACAGGAATTTTTTTTTTTTTATGTAAAGCTTTTTTAAAGTTCTGTTGGAAGGCTTTCCCATTTGCATTACAATGTACTAGCAAGAACATCTTATAGCTAAAAAGTGTGATTGAGGTAAGTCTGAAATAAGCCCCCAAAGCATCAAAATTATAACTTCTATTAAAACTCTACCTTTTAAATTAGAGCAAAGGGTACAACATATAGAGTAGGCACTGATGATGTGGGGCTGCTGCTGTTTTCACTTTTAGCAAAGGGGCAGAAAAGTTCTAAGTTTGGAATATATCTCTTGATTCACAATTCCCACCCCTCCAGAAGGCAGAAAGCAGTCAAATTCCCCCCTGTTACCAAAAAACAGACCAATCCAGATTTCTTTAAAGGGTAGATATGAGCCCCAAACTACTTGTCAACACGCATGCCTCTAAATATTGCAGGGAATAGCCAAAGCATTCAGGTAGAAAAGAGGTTTTGAATGAAGATGTCAAAAATCCTACTCTCCTGACTGAGATCAGCTGGGATAAGTAGTACAGTTTTATTGTTGAACCAGCAGAGCCATAATATTTTACGCCAAATGAGGATATGGCTCATAAATTCTATTTAAGCTCTCTATGAGCTGAAGTTACAGGAATTTTCCACGACTATCCAGTATCAGCATCCAAATAAAAGCTCTCAGTGTTATGCCAATACTCTGCAGTGGCAAAATAATCTGGCTGTGGAGAGAGAATGAAAAAGATACCTTGATATTTGATCCATCTATGAAAACAGAATGACACCGCAGTCTCCAGCCACAAGGATACACAAACACACACTGTACACACCAAAATATGAACCTCTAGTTGTGTATACGTACAAACAACAGTAAGAATCACGTCAAGCAACCATGTTATTTTTAACCACCCTTTGTATGAACTCACTCTTTAATTTTTTAGCATCTCTGTAGCTAATGTACTCTGCTAGTGCTTTCTTTGGGATAAGGAAAGTGGTTTGTACTCAAACTAAACACACACAGTATATATTTATAGTGCTAATCTTTAGGAATTCTAAGGTATTTGAATGTTTCTGTCAATAGGTGTTTGGGAAGTTAAACAAACAAAAAATAAATGCACAACATTAGCAGAAACATATATTTTTGAAGAGTGAGTCAGTTCCAGCTGGCTGTGGTGTTTGGATCAAGCTGTGATTAGTAAAAGGGATGGCATCAGGAACAGTAAGTCAAAAACCAACCTGCCTCCACCCATCTGAACCAGCATCTGACCCCAAACGTGAACCTTAATGCCTGTGTCCAGAGACAGGGCCCCTTGGTTCTCTTGAAAAAAGCAACAATATGCTTCATTTAGCGACTATAAATGTCAGTATGGGAAAAGCTGTCCTCCCTTACTTATTCTTTTCTGCTACTCAATTAGAAGTTTTCTCCACGTTGTGCCCCATGAGTAACATCTTTATGTGCGACTTGCCTAAAGGTCAAAGAAATCTCTTTGCAGAGATGGCTTCGGGTGGAACAGCTGGAAGCCACGGAGAGCTAGCAGGAAGGTCCTCTGATAAAACCAACTGAGCTAAAAGCTCTTACAACCATTCATCCTACCTGCTCCAAAGGTAGCATTTAGAGCTATTGGGAAGTCTTGAACTCCTGGTTTCTTGGCATATGCTATTTTTTCTGAGAGAGGCTAATGCAGCCTGAGGGCTGTTGCAGTGCCAGCAAAGCTAGCAGAGGGCAAAGAAAGCACAGGGGAAGAGGAATGGGTGCAGAAAAGAAATTTCCCCAATGTCACACTCTCTATTTTTGGCTCTCATGTCAACAGGGAGGAAGACAAGTGGTAGACATGAGGGCTGTCAGCTATCAGACCACTTTTAAACTGGGATAAACCCATGTCATTCTTTGCAAAATGAAAAGGGTCATAAGAGGCAAGGGACATGCCTGCCTGAGCAACCCTCAGAGCCCTCCAGACACAAGTGTATAAGCACGGCACTTAGACTGGTTGAAGCTCTTACTTAGCAAGATCTTTCTTTTTGGCTAATCATATATTTTTGCACAAATAGGAGTATTCTATATTCACACAAGCATAGCAATTTCCTTCACTTCTTAGCAATTGGAGAAATGAGAGATGAAATAATCCAGTAGCTCATCTTGAACGACTTAATGCCAGTACAGGATTACTGCCTATGCCATATTTTCTAATACTTTCCTACCCCAACCCCCCATAAGGATTGGGATTTAACTTTGTTTCCTTTAGAAGATTATTCTAATTGAACAGATACTGTTTATTTTTTTCCTGATACTTGATCTAAGCTTTATTTCACCTCTTATGATGGTAAATCCTCAGTTCTCTGTACAATCAAAAATAACTCCCATTTATCACTGGCATTTGGGCAGTACTTGGCCCTGAAGGAAATAAATGCACCATCTACATGGATGCTGCTGTGGATGCTTGGTGAGGTACTCCCACAACAGCACTTATCCTCTCTGTATTCTTTGCAATATCTGAAATGAACATACTGTATAATAACACAGCACATTTTCCTCCAAGGTATTGTCAGGAATTTGCCACAAAATAATATTAGTTGCTGTCTGGTGGATACTTGCTCAAGTGATGGTCTAGAAAACAAACTCCCTTCAATCATTTGAGCCATTCACAGCTGAATGGAAATATAAAGGTATCACATCCCTCACATCTCTGCATGAGGCTTTAATCCCTCTGAGAGATCCTGGCAGTGGTAAGGAACACCGGAGTGTTGTGTTTATTTTCATGGTGGAATTGCAAGCTTCAGTTATGGAGGTTATCTGAATTTCAGTTTATAGAGTCATAGAATGGTTTGGGTTGGAAGGGACCTTAAGGCTCATCTCATTCCAACCCCCCTGCCATGGGCAGGGATATGTTCCACTAGACCAGGCCGCTCCGAGTTCTTAGTTTAAAACTAATCTTATCCTATGATTAGTGCCTTGTTTTCCACAATCTTACTTTCCTCAATGGCAGAATCCAATGTTCTCTATCTTGAAATCAGTGATAAGGCTCTATTCATGCTTTCTTAAAGATCGTTACAGACTTCTAATTATTCCTTTCAGACACGAGCTTCGTTTTCAGTTTCTTTCTCCGTTTCTTTTTTTCCTGTGATTCTCCTTCAGAAGAGAAAATTTCCACTCGCTGCAACTTGTAATGTTTGCAAGTGGGAATGGGTGAGCATTCCTAGGATGAATGACAGAGGCAGTGTATTAATGAGATTCCCTGTTAAATTGCAAATTCCATTTGCAAAGAAGCAAAGTTGCTTATTGTAACCCCTGCTTGCGTATCCCCCCTTCCGCAACGGCCGATAGCCCATCTCTGAGCTACAATAGAGTGAGAGATGGGATTGACTGCAGACTGCTTTAATGCCACTCTTAATGACAACTTGTGAAGATCAGGAAGTTGTCAGAATCAGATATCAGCAAAAGCTCCAGCTTGCTTTGTGAAGTCAGTTTGAATTAATTAATGGGTAGCTTTCCTTTGATATTGCTTTGATATTTGGCTGCAGCTGGATAAAAATCAACCACAAAGGAAGCTACATTTTGTTTACCACTGCTTAAGACTGTTTAGCTCAATGTGGGTTTTTTTTTCTTTTGCAGTTTTTGCTTTTTTAACTTCCCTGGCACAAGGCAATAGAGATAAGCTTTTGCCAATAAATGGAGTTATGGTGGCATCTTTTTCAGTGACTGCTTCTCTGCTCCTGAAGATACTCAGGCTACAGTCTGGGAGCAAAGCCATTACGGTTTTCAGCAACAAAATGGACATTCCATCCTTTTTTCCCCACTCCTTCAGATATTATGGACCATTCCAAAAGTGAAACAAACATTAGCCTTGTCCTCTCTGGTAGTGCTTTTCCTGTTAAAAGGTATTTAACACTTTAATCACAGAATCATAGAAAGGTTTGGGTTGGAAGAGACCTTAAAGACCATCTAGTTCCAAACCCCTTGCCATGGGCAGAGACACCTTCCACTAGAACACGTTGCTTCAAGCCTCATCCTTCCTGGTCTTGAACACTTCCAGGAATGGGGCACCCACAGCTTCCCTGGGCAACCTGTTCCAGTGCCTCACCACCTTCATAGTGAGGAATTTCTTTTTAATATCTAATCTAAACCTGCCCTCTTTCAGTTTAAAGCCATTCCCCCTTGTCCCACTAATAGATATTTGCTCTTTGCTTTAGAGGGTGCTGATCACTTGACCCACACAGACAGCCTAAAATATAAGCTCTGCAACTATGCATCTTCCATGACTGTTCAGGGTGGGAATTCTCTTTTTAGTGTCTCTAAAGGTTTTGGATGTCTACCACTACAATCAGATGAACAAGTCTGTACCCCAGATTGGTGCTTGCACCCAAATGAATCCCTGAGTATTTCCAGCAGCCCCAGGGACCCTGCTGGCAAGAGGAGGAAGGATTTCTCTGCACACCACAGGAGGAAGAGCAGACAAAGAAGTAGCTCTTCCAACTAAGCTGATGAAGATGATAATTCTTACAGAGAAAGAGCAAAAAATCAATTATCTCTCCGGATCTGCAAAGAGTGTTTTTAATTAGCCACAATATGATTGTCCAAAGTGTGTTATTAGAGCAGAAGGCTCAATCAAGCCACCCAGTTTCACCTGGTTTTCCAGTATTATGGGGTTTCTAATGACCACAGAGAGGACAGAACTTATGTTCTCTCTCTCTCATCGTGCACGTTGTCACATAGAACAGCATGCTGTACCTGCACAGTGTGGTTCATTACCTGACTCAGATGGGAGAAAGCTGGCTGGGGATACCTCAGCTTCCCTCACTGCCATGGGAATGCAAACATTAAACAAGACACCACTGCAAACCTTCAATAGCAATGGACCACACAGCACAAGGTGTTTGAAGGAGGCAGCACAGCTCACAGGGCTGGACACAATGGCAGGAGGATGCTGAACAGTCTCCCTGTGATAAACATGCCATGAGGTCCAGGTTTTTTAGTAGTAACATAACTCAGATCCATGGGTGCCAAACATTGCTATCGAGGCAGGTAAATGGCATCCAAGGGCATCTCTAATGATGTTGCTTCCTGATGCCTGCAACACTGTTTACGATTTGCCTTTCTAATTTCACGATTGTAGGAGTAGTCAGACAGCTAGGAAGGCTCCCTGAACTAGTTTTTCATTACGAAGACAATTTTAATAGCTCGTGTCGTGGTGCTAATGAGGCTGACTGAAGCACCTGTACTTTCTGTTCCAGATAACAGAAAACAGCTAACACCAGCAGAAGGATAAATAGCTGTTTAAGAGAGTGCCTGGGCTATTATCCTTAGGTAAGCATCCCACCTAAATCTTGGTGAGCTTTGCAATACCCTGGGGTACTCTAGTGATGGCCTCTTGATTTTCTTCAGAGCTTTCCATTCTGAAGTACGCAGCAAAAGGTTCTCTGAATCAGTGATTTTTGGGTACCCAGCTTGGAATTGATATCCTGTGAACTCATCCTCCACCCTCGCTGAGTAAGATGTTCTAAGTTGGACAAAACAGTCTGGAGGGATTTTGCAAAGTGATGACCTCAACTGGTTGGAGTTCTGGAAATAGGAGGTAAATTCCAGTGTCACATGCCAGAACAGTCTGGCCTTTTGGGGATGGGCTTCACATCAGTGAATTTTTCTAAGGTCAAGCCATTATTATGCATTACTTAATTTCCATCCCAATATTATTATACTGCAGAGCTGTGCAAAAAAAATTCCCGAACTACTCCAAAAGAACGTTCTAAAAAAGCTAAATGCATCTAACTGCATTTGCAGCTGGGCTAATGTGCTCCTCCTTCCCACCAGATCTGCTACACCATGGAAAAGCAACAGCCTGATAGGAATGTCTGGGGTCTAAAACAGCTCATTGATGCTCATGCCCTGTGCAGCTCTTCACCTTCCTGTCACACTCAGGTTTTAGGCTGGGACATAACCCCCAAGTAATGCAGATCAAGGTTTAGCCACGTTCTCCCAGTGCCTCAAGTCAATGGATCTTCCTGCATTTCCCTATTCTTGGAGAGTGTCTTCCAAATGTTTGAAGCTTTTCCAAAGAATAAAACACTTTCTAGAGCACAGACTCATATCCAGATATCACATTACTTGAGTCAGTGCCCTCAGCACTAGGCAACCAAGTGCTGTGACTTGCTTTCTTTCACCCCTACGAGAGTTTAATATTTTCATACACAGTGGAACAGCTTCAAGAGGAGAGACAGTGACCTCTAATCTCAACTAAGTCCAGTGGTGAAGGCTCTGTTAGGTCAATTCAAGTTAAATCCTTTCAACAAACAAGTCAGAGAGGATATGAGCTGCATTCTCCTGACATGTCAGAAAGTTATCCTAATGATCAGGCTGTACAGGAAGGTGAATTTGACCCCCCACCCTTCACTGAGTAAAAGGGACAATATAACAATGAATTAAATGTTTTGCTCAATTTAGAGAAGTTGTTTTCACTTGGTCAATATTCCCCTCTCCCTACACCTGCACAACACACATCATTCTGCCATTAAGCTGCACGTTCAGCTACTTACAGGGATTTCATTGGGTTCCTAAATCACTCTTTTCCATTTTATGAATCCAAGGCTGGTGATCAATTAGGCGTTTCACAGCAATTGTAGGTGCAAACCCAGCCTTTCTAATAAGGTACCTGAATTTAGTGCAAATACTGATTTTTCGTTGAAGTGACAAAGTCAGTGCGACATTTTTTGGAGGGGCAGAGGTGGAAGTGGTGTGTTTGCATAATAAAAAAACACTTTTCTTCTTTCTGAGCTGGGCAAAATTTATCCATTTGAATTGTATTTTAAGGGAAGGAATAGGCCTGATTCACTTTCTTAACATCGCTCAATGTCTTATAGCTCAGTTTCTAGGAATAGATGCTCCCTGGGAATTCTCTGCTTTCCCATCTGGTTATTTTTATAATTTAAACAGTTCTAGACTTTTTGGATCCTTCATTAAGCAGCGTTTGGCCATGCTATATGGGTACTGAATTAGTTTAATTTGTCATCATAAATCAATCACTGCAATCCCTTAACTAACTTAATTGCTCTTTGAATTCCCTTTCTGTTTGTCAAAATCTCTCAAAATCATGGATATATCATATTCAGGCTATTATTCAAGTCGTATTGGATGATTACCTTTTTATTACAGGTAATTTTTACATGATGTTCCTATAATACTGACAAACCATAAGGCCTAAAGCAGAGAAGGGAGCTGGATATTAAAACACTACTCCAGAAAGGAGTATGCCAGGATAGTTATTAGAAAGGAGCTCATAATGTAAAGTGAAAATCGGAAATATATTTAGGGTTTTTGCTTCTTGTTGGACAGATGGTATTTTATCAGAAGCTGAATGAGGTTTCATAGAAAGTTGTCATGGGTGCCTGCATCTGGCAAAAAAGGAAGCCATGAATATTTTACAAAACAGATCCTACAAACTCCACCTTGCTGTTAAAATATTAAGAGCTTTCTCAAAACTGTATTTCTCCATTGTTAAACTCTTAATTAAATTAATTCATACAGCTAACATCCTAATTTCATGCCAGAACTTCACTACAAATGGTTTGCTGCTACTTGGAACATGTATATCCCAATTGAAATAAGAGCCAGGCAAACCATGAGTCTGTTAAAAGCATGGGAGTGCAGAGGCCTAAATAGGTGTGGGCTGTTAATTATTTCTGTGATAACCTTAGGTATGAGGATATATCAAAAAATGTACATAAAGGCAATAAACAATTGTTGTCATGTCCAATCTATCTAACTTCAACTACAGAGCAAAGACTCCAAAGAGTTTTAGATGTAGATTTTACCAGTGGATGCCCATTGATTCCAGACCTCAAACAGCCTCTGTATGAGATTAAAGGTACATTTATTCAGTTATTTGGCTCCGAGAATCCAACCAACGTATACTGTTCTTGTGTTACCTATCTGCACTTAACTCTTGCCAGGAAATCCTACCAGGTTCACTAGTTAGCAAACCAGAGCACGTTGTTTTTAAAATAAAGCATGTTAAAACTAAAACAAAGAAGAAATGTCAGTGCCATGAAGGCAGTTAAAGCAGTCCCTACATAAGGCTCTTTGAGGTTTGCCCTCTATACAGAAGCCAATTTTCACTAAGTAGCAAATTAGAGCATGGGGGAACCAAGATTATTACATCTAATGGAAGGTACAGAATAAATTTAGATGGGTGGAATTTATTGGATTATTCTGTTTAGGGAATAGAAGTTAAAACACCTCTAACGAAGCCATGAGATTCTTAATGAAGATGAGACTAGTTAAGGCCTCAGTTCTACATCTCAGCCCAAAGAAGCAGATTTCTAAGATCATTATTACATTCAAATTGAGGTTTTCCCTTTTCTCCCTTCTGCCTTTTAAAACAAAATCAAAATGAACACTACAAGAAAACCTGACTCTAAGCTGAACAATACAAACCGCATCCATATGAGCTATGAGGATATCAGCTGTGTGCTTCCATGTTATATTTGAAAAGGCACATCTGAAAAGTCATGTTGTTCATTTACAAGACATAAAAGCTACTTGTGATTCCAGCACCAAGTAAACAGAAGAGAACTGTCCCTGTTTTGTTGATCTGATTTATATATAACAATATGCCTGTATTTCTCAAACACTGCATATCTTCCCTGCCTAGCAGCAATCCTACATAACGAGTGATATCTAAATACATTTTTTGGGGAAGATAAAAGCTTCATTATATGACAAGGAATATTATGACTAACAGAGAGATTATACTAATCATGAGTAAGAAAGATGATGTTTGATCCTACTTGTGCAGAAAGTTTTTTAAAATTTTTTAAAAAAATCTTTTAAATGAATTTCTATCCTCAGGAAAATGATTAAAACCAGAAAAGCCTTGAGATGTCAGCTGGTGACATGTTTTTCTTCTTTATCTTTCTTTTTTGTTGTTGTTGCTGTGAAAAAAAATATCTGAGAGAATACAGCAAAGTGCATCATTAACTTCTTATTAATTTTATAATACAAAGGCAATTCAGTTAAAATAGTAGTGCTGCAACTTTAAATTACAGAACTAGCTTGGTATTTAATGAGAGATTTAGCACAGCAGGGTTTCTGTTAAATTAAGTTGTGCCTTCACATCACAGTGGGAAAACAGGTGTATATTGGTTTAGAATTATGGAAATGTTGACTAATTCCAAGGCTTGTAATCAAACAGCAAGGCACCCTGCAATATTTTCTTCCAAGATCCTGCATTAATCATTTATATCTGGTCTTATTTTCTTCATGTCCACTAAAAGGGTGCAGCTCAAAGGAGCAGATCAAGCGCTCGTGTTTTCATGTCTCTGTTAAGGATGAGGTCCAGGCAAAAAGCAAAGATAGAGACAGAGCACTGCAGGCTTTGCTCAAATACCTACTTAAATTAAACTGAACATGCAGTCTTGGAAGGGGGATGAATTTCACACTAAAAAACCCACTTTTTTGGCTCCACTGGTGCCGATCCAAAACCTCCTTACTGAGCCACACGGAGCAGGTCTGCATTTAAGAAATGAAGAGACCACCCCAAAAATAATCTAGGCTCATTCATTTAATGAAGACAGAGGTATTTTCCTCCATGCCTCTGCAGCAGTGCAGGTTACACCTGAATGCAGGTAAAACACAGATGATTTCCAAGCACCACAGCATCCCTACAGCCCCCTGCTCCTGCCTCTGCCAGCTTTCCTTACCTTACACTAATAAATCACTTGCCTTTGCCTCGGATTTTCTTCCTGGGCTATTTAAGGATGCCTTATCTGATGCATGGTGGTATTACAGCAAAAGTGGAAGGCACAGATTCTTTTGTTTCCAGGAGATACCTTATTACTGAACCTCCTACCGACCATACCTCATTTACTGGAAGCAAGCTGACACTTGATGCCCAAATGAACCTGATCCAAATTCATCCCTTGTTGCAGCTCTGCCAGAAGATTGCTTCCATTTGCTCTGAGATTATTTCACACATGGACCCATCCACTACCAATTCCTGCTTGTTCAGTAAAAGCTGCTTAGCAGGCAAGAGGAACAATACAGAAATTGCTAAAATTCATATATGGAGAATCCTGCTAACGTGAAGTGTTTTCAGCACGTGTGCCACAACTTTAAAGCATGCTTAAATGAAGTTATTTTGGGCATACACAGATGCAGCATAACAGTATCTCCATATACGCTGAATGTCAGCATACTGCACGTGCAAAATATAGAATCTGTTATATAATATATGCTGAATCATCCTGAAGGACAAGTAGTAGATTTGTATTCAAGTTGCTTCTCTTTATTGGAGGTGTCCATTTAAAAAGTAGGTATAACTACTTATCTCAAAGTAAAATCTAAACATCTCTGGCTGTATCAGGCCCCAGAGTCACAGGGATGCAATTTCCACATTTCCTTAAAAGGAAAGTTTGCAACCTCACAGTCAGGACATAAAAACTCATCTTGGAAAGACAAAGAACTAGAGAGAGCTTTAGAAAAACTACTATTTTTGAAATTTAAAAAAAAAATCAAAAGGTACAGCAGTGCCTTTAACTGCTGCCTGCTCATTAGCTGTGCAAAAGTGAAGGAGAAAATGATGCACTGCTCAAGTAAGATGCAATGCAGAGCTGAGCCAGCTTTGCCATCTGAATGTGTAGAAGTCAGAGGAGGAGTCTGCCTCTCTCCGTCACCCACTGAGAAAACTAAGATCTCTCAAAACACAGCAACCAGCTTGAGAGGCTCAGGGAATAACAGAGGAGCAAAGAAAAGTGGCTGAGGTAGCTGGGGTTATTTAGCCTGGAGAACAGGAGGCTCAGGGGAGATTTTAACGCTCTCTACAACTACCTGAAAGGAGGTTGTAGCCAGGTGGGGGTCAGACTCTTCTCCCAGGCAACCAGCGACAAGACAAGAGGAAATGGCCTTGAGCTGCGTCAGGGGAGGCTCAGATTGGACATTAGAAAGAACTTCACTGAAAAGGTGGTCAAGCATTGGAATGGGCTCCTCAGGGAAGTAGTGGAGTCACCATCCCTGGAAGTGTTCAAAAAACGAATGGACGAGGCACTCAGTGCCATGGTCTAGTTGACATGGTGGTGCTCACCCAAAGGTTGGACTCAATGATCTCAGAAGTCTTTTCCAACCCTAACAATTCTTTGTTTCTAAAAGGACCCTCTCTATTTCTAGGAGAAGTGATGTGTAGATCTTGTGGCAGAGCTTCAGGGATGCTGTCTGGGCAGGGTGCTGCTCCAGCAGCTCAGGACCACCTCCACTAGAGTGTCCATCCAATCTACACAGCCATTTGACTCAAAGCATGTTGGAGAGCAGTTATTCAGTGAGTTGGTTTAAGTGCAACATTAGCTGAATTGGGTTAGAGCACTCATCCAAGGGCTCGGCTTTTCCTGGCAGTGGAGATGGGAAACAACAAGGAAATCACCTTTCAGAGCCTTCATTTCTCTCTGAGGATGACACATCCCTCCTGTACAACCTTAATGTCAAGCCTGCTACTGGGAGGCTTGTAAGGTCTTGACACTGCCCCTTTTGAGAGCCAGTTGCTGGAAAACATCACTTGAATCTCAAGTGGCGCAATTTTTCTCCTGTTTTCCTGTGGCTGGCCTACCTCTGCAGATTTCCTACCACCACTTAGGGCATTTCCACCTGAAAATGACAGAGGACTTCCATTTTGCCTTGGTGAATTAGCAGGATTCACAGGTAACTGTCCCACCTACTTCTCTAGGCTGGTCATTTCCATGACAGATAAGGTGGCTTTCCTAACAGGAGTTGCATAAAGTGAGTTGGCCAGATGTGAATTTTTCAAACATAGAGTGTCCAATTTCACATATAGCACATAGGAACTAAAGCAGATATTGGCCATATAACTCTCAGTCCAGTCAATGCTCTCTTCGTTTATATAGTGTATTTATTTATTTTCATGTCTGTAACCAGACACTTCAAACATATACTTCAACATTTCTCCTACATCAAGAGGGAATAAACCTCCATCCTTTATCTTTTTTTCTTTTCTATCCTCAAAATATTTGGCTGTGTTCAGCAGGAAAAATGAAAAGTGTGGAACAAGAAAATTTCAGAGTTAAGACATGCAATTACCAGTGATATACTTCTCTCTAGCCCTGCAATTTAAATATAAACAACCATAGGAAAATGCAAGGAACACTTTGTACAACACAATCATGACTGTTTTGAGTGCTGGTGTGAGTTATCAGTGGGAGCAGGTGGTGAGGAGAGGTGGTGGCAGGGAACAGGATGACACTGTGCAAGCAGCAATGTGGCACCACGCTCTACAACATCCTGAGATGGGCAGCCACCACACCGATGCTTTCAAGTTGCTTAGAAACCATGTGGATAAAGGCTGCATTTAACAAAGTTGGCTGTTTCTTGTCTTTTGCTCCTCTCTCCCTTTTGAAACTTGAAGTCCTGTTGGCGTAGTGTTTTTCTGCCGTATTTTTCCCCCTCTCTCTCCCTCCCTCCCCCTTAAATAAAAAAAAATTAGAAATGAATCTACATTGCACTTTAGTCACTGCCTTTAGTCAGCAGGTATCAGCACTATTTCCAGCCAAGGGACTTTCTACAGAAGAGCAGCTGCCCGTGGAAATGATGCCATTGCTACAGGACTGGCACTGGTACAGGACAGACCATCAGGTTTGCCACCCTCCTTGCAGAGATCAAGGTCATTTGGGGCACCAAGCAGCACCGAGAGTAAAAGGGCTATTTTTCTGGCAGTAAAATAATTAGGATCAAAAAATAAATGTACTCACCCCAGGTAAAGTTTTAATATTGTGCAGTGCATTCTGTGCCTCAAGAGCAGCTTTTCTTGTATAAAATGTTACGAAACAACAACCTATAGAGAGAAATGAAAAGCTTTCAGAAATTAGTGAGTACGATTTGTAAGAGTACAATAGGCAGGGAGAAAAAACAGTGGTTGAACAACACAATATGAAAGCTGGAAATGTGAATTATCCCGAGGCTGCCTGAATGACATGAATAAAAGAAAGCCTGTTTGGTTTAAAATAAAAAGTCCCCTCCTGTGCATTGCATCTATAGCACACCTACATTGTTAGTGAACTGTAATCACTTAGAAATTGTTAACCAAAATCCAATTGGCTTTGTACAGTGTAAATAAGGTTATATTTTTCTGAAGGCTCCCCATTATACTTTGAATATAAGCAACATGGCAAGCTCAAGCAGCAGGAATTCATTGTTGCATCCCAGGCAGAAAATCAGGTTAAAGCAGGACCTTATTTAAAGGGCCTTACATAAAAGAGCTGAGGTTGGTTCCCCTCCTTTTTGAAACCAAGCAGGACCGGAGGTAGGACACTCATCTCAGTTGCAAGAATGAAAAATAAGCTACAGGAGAATTCACCATGGTGGGATAATGGAGGCTGCTGATGGTTGACAGCATAAAGGGAGGCTCTGCTCACCCTGCATCTGCCTAATCTTCAGTAAAGAGGGTGGGTTTAGTTGCCTTAATCCTGTGGTTTTCCCTTTGACACCACGGTACAACTGGGTGGTCTGTGGGACGGGTTGCTGCCACTTTCTCCACTGCAAACATGTCAAGTAGCTTTTGCTGCAACACACACAACCCAGGCAGCTCAACACCACCCCCAGGGCGAGGTCAGGGCTCACAGGTAGATCCCCAAGGGAAGAGCTATAATGCGACAGGCATGGGACAAACAACAAGGACCAGGATTTGCCTCGCTGCAATCTGTAATCTCCCAGCCCTAATCCTGGGCGTGCACAGGGTTCATGCAGAGAACTTACAGAGGGAGGTCCTTGTTGCCAGTGAGATGTTCAACACAACATCCCAGCTTGTGACTTCAGCTTTATTTTCAGCGGGAGGGAAACCACTTTGAGAGCACCACTTGCCACAGTTATGTCCATAACACAAGATTGCAGGTACAGACATAAGGAGAATTCATGCTGGGAAAGCTCCCATCTAGCACAGTAAATCAGTGATGCAGGAATACCCTTAGGGAATAATTGGTTGCTACTCTATCCACAGGGGAAATACGGTGGGGCTGAATCCAGCCCTTGTCCCACGGATATGGGCAGTCCCTGCTTTGGAACTGCAGTAAGGAGAGAACCCAAAGCTCCTATAGAGCTTGTGGATGCAGATGTGGTGTTTGGTGACCCAGCTACTATGGGGAGAGGGAAAACATGCTGGGGAATGCCGGCTGGGAGGCAGAAGTGGCTCCTGAAGTAAAAACCAACTTCGCATCACACAAGATGATGCAGGTTTTACCGATGAATCAGAAAGCAACCCCGTTCTCTTAAGCACAGTCAGAGGTTTGTTACAACTCCAGAGAAATGTCAAAACCAACCAGTAAATAAAAGAAACCTGGGCTCACGAGCCTTGGTATTCCCTTGGAGCATGACACAGATAAAATAATCTGTGCTTTAGGCAGTGAGCAAAGATGATGTTTGCATCAGCTCCCTTATGTTGGCCAAGGTGAAGCATCCCAGCCCATCTGACATGCCCACTTGTGCTCAGCCATGCAGCATCCTCATAACGGCAAAGGAGACAAGGAGAGGGCGTGCACAGCAGAACACAGCAAACATTGTAAGTGACTGTGTAGAGGTGGTCCTAGGACGGAAGGGCTGAATCCAGAATGGCTCCTCTGCTGCCTCTTGCTTGGCTCAATCCCTGCATGGCACTGGGAATCCTCCCTCCAGCTCTGCAGCCAGACCAGCAACAATCATTACCTCCATAACAAGCAAAGGTGACCATGTATTCCCAGCTGGAATACAGCGAGTTTATCCCTGACACAGAAAATCACTTGCAGGCACTACAACACATGGGCAGGCAGGTAATGCAGACATAACACAGCTGAGAGAAACATTTTTCATACTGCCAACAGCTTCTTTAAAATTTCACACTTCATGATGGAGACGGTTTAATAATTATTTCAGTAAGTGGAACACTGTTCTCAGGGATGTGGCACAAACAGCCACAGCCTGTTTGTGCTTCTTATGAGTGTTTGTAAACCTTTTATTTCACTGGAAAATTCTGAAAATTTGAATTATTTTTCTCCAGAATGAAAATAGGAAAAATAGAAAAATAGGAAACAAATCCGAGTTTGTGACATTTAATAGTGCAACTTTGAGACAACACTGCAGCATTTTTCTATCCTGCTAGCTAGTCCCAAAATTTATCTTCTATTATTTCTTCATTTATTAGATTTTTAATATATAGCTTTTTAACCAGGAGAGAGAATTCAGAGGGGAAAATATCAAGCTGTAATCACAAGTTTGCAATTGCCATGTCCTTTTCCATGGGCCCAAAGAGTTTCATTTTAGATTTCAGCTCTGTGGGTTCATTCTGATAAGGAGAAGTTTGAAATCTATTGGTTTATCATTCTTGGCACTACTTGAAAGAACTGCACTTGAAAGACGAATATGCTGTGAAATACCCTTTAACTGGTCATTTTTGGGAAGTAATAGCTCAGGATAGAAAAATGTGACTGTGAATGAGGGCTGGAAGAAAACAGTAGCTTAATGGGAAATATGCAGGTGTTTCAGGCAGGTTATCGGACCTTGACAAAAATGAAGACTTCTAAGCTCACAGACTGACACTTCTGAAAATGCACATGGATAAAAATTTTTCTCTGGACACATTTGGCTTGTAACTTCTTAAAAAAAAAAATCAAACCCACAACAAGACCCAGTTTACTGTGGTTTGAGGAGAGCCTGGACACGTTATTGTGGACACCTGAATCTGCTGCAGAGGTCAGGGCTGGACTCGAAAATAAGAAAACACAGAAGAACAGAAAAGGCAACAGAGCATGTGGTCCCCAAGGAAATGCTATCTCTCAGCCTATGGACTTCCCAGAGTTTCTTGCTAGCATGTTATGTAAACTGCATTGAAGATACCTTCAGTGTAAAATCTCTTTGGCTCAGTACATAAGAGAAAGTACCAAATTCAGTCTTTTCTGAAGAAATATTGGAAGGGAAGATACCTGTGTAAAAGGATATGGCTAATCTGTGCTTTAGGACTAGTAACTGTCCCCTGCTGAAAGACCTTCCTCCCTCCATTTTCCCAAAGTAAACGTAATATTGCCAAAGACAAACAAATGGCCCAAATGGAAAAGAAAAAGTACGTTTCCTACTGAAAGAAAAACAAAAAAACGCAACCCTCCCCTCTCCAGCCTCCTGCACACATAATCTTGGCTTCATCACCAACAAACTCGACAGCAGCTTGAACCACAACGAGGCTTTTCTGACACCCAAATAACTCAAAGCCTGGCAGTGATAACCTTCTCCCCTCCTAGTCAGGGCAACTTAAAATGTGAATTGGTTTGTGGACATGGTACTGCCAATCCTCAGCAGCCTGAAATACAGCCCAGTTTAACTCCACGTGGGTTAGTGTATTCTTGCCCAAAGGCACGGGAGCTTGTGCTACCAGTCAGTGCCTCCAAAGCAGCAAATCTCCTGCGCTCTGCTAAGCTGGTTGTGCTCTACTTGGAACAGTATTTACTACAGCGTAAGACATTTCTTCTTTGTACCTTGAAAAAAATACTGAATGAATCATGCAGATCCCTACAGTCCCTTAAGGACATCGGCAACAACTTCATGGCTATCCTGCCAGATGCTTGAACAGACTGAATAAAACCTGCCACTCCGTGCTGCTCAGCATCTAATGGCAACAAATGGGATGCCTGAGAAACGACAGCAGAAAACAGCCCTACTTCTCAAGGTATCTGACAAGCAAACACTTCAGTGTGGACACTACAATGCTCAACTTCAACACCTCATAAAAAAAAAAGGGAAAAGATCTTTTATTTCAGCTTGGTTTTTTTTTTTTCTCTCTCTCTCTCTTCCCGCCCTCCCTGCCCCCCCCTTTTTTCTTTTTTTCAAAGGAAATTTAGTGCCAGAAAAAGACCTCAAGGTCCCAGCCATTGGGAGAGAGTTGACACATTCAATTCTCCATGACACATTCAATTCACAAGCCCTTGCTCAGCCTGCCAAAGGCACCAATTAGCACCAGTGGTGGTGATTTTTTTTTATTTAATTTCCACAGAAACCTGTTTAGCAAGACAGTGACACGGGCAAAACACCTTGTGTACAGCTAGAAACAGCTTTATGTGAGTCACCGTCGAAGATGGCAGTGACGGATTACAGGGGGACCATGAAGCCACAGGTTCACTAAAGCAGTCATTTAGGAGTTAGGGATGGGAAAAAGAAGAGCAAGTGGTGAGGGCTCTCACACCACTGCAGCCATGAATTTCTGCTGACAGAGAACCTGGGTTTTTGGAGGACACATGTGTGCATTGTGGAATTATGACAAATCGCAGTTTTCACCATGAAACTTCAAAAAATGCCGTTCCTCCTGTAAGCAAGAGGGATTTTTTCAAAGAGCTGTTAGTGACCTTATGCAATGGGACTTCTCCTCCCGTGTGACTTCTGCTCTATGGCCCACATTTACCTCCCAGCAGAGCAGTCATGTCTTTGTTAGGCTGTAAGATACAGCTGTGTGACATCGCTAGGAGCTCCGCCATGTCATTATTTTTATCACTTTCTCACAATTCAAACACAGACTAATTACTCCATGAGAGCTGTTTACATTTCTAATTTTGAACAACTAACAAAGGGAAGCTCTCCTCCACTCAGAGATGTGGCTTACACGGTCCTCATTGGCATTTAACGGCACTGGGATCTGTGTAAGAGGCTTAATCTCTCAGCCAGGATTTCATGCTTGAATGAATACAGCAACCTCCATCTTGCTTCGGGTGTGAAAAAGTCTCTCACAGCTCTATAAACTGACTATACAATTCCTAAGTTAAAGTTACCAGGAATTACACACATGCATCAACACGAGAAAATAACCCTTCGATGTGGACAGGAATTAAAACACATTGTTCTACAAGATGCTCTGAGGTTTTAATTTGCTTGAAGAAAAATATTCTGCAGTTTCTCTGGCCTGAAAATTTAACTTTTGGGAATTAAAAGAGAAAAGAGACAGGAGGAAAAACCCTCTCATATTTGTTGGTCTGATTTATTAGTTTCTATAGTTTTCAACTGTCAAAATTTGTCAGTTTGGATCTCTCTGCATTGTGCATATTATCACCTGCTGCCAGTATGTGAACCCTAACCATGGGGTATAGAAATACAAGAGCTTATCAGGGAGCCTGCAAAGCCTGCAACAACTTAAAAGTATGAAATTTGCTTTACCTTCTAGACTAATAAAATAAACACTTCAAAACAGCTATAATGATTATCTGATGATTGAACTCTGTATTCTTTTAGCAAGTAATGGAATCCTGGCAGACAAATTCAATTCAAAATACATTCACATTCAGGACATCAACAAAGTCATCATGTTGTGAATTGAAAATTCCTTTAAAGGTTGCGTTTGAATTCTAAGGGGCTGACAGATCAAGGGACTGAAGGCCCTGGAAGGCTAAATGAGTGAAGTCCCGCTATGTTTCTTTCTTTCTGTGAATGAAGCTCACTTTTGTGTGTGCATTTGCAAGCAGAACAGGTGCTGGCTTCATACAAGCCTGGAATCTCAATGGGGACAGTAGCTTCTTGTCAATCCAGTAGAGTTCAAGCTAGTTTAAGTTAAGGAGGATTTCTTTTTCTTGTTATTTTTTTTCCCCTCCAAACGTTCCTCTCCAGATTTCCACATTCGCTCCTCCACCACCAAAAGTTAAACATTAACACCGCTCTGTAAATCACAAACAGCTGCCTGAACACTGTGATTTGCAACCAAACCCACCACGACCTGTAATGTCATTTTCCAAAAGACAGTGAAGACATTAAAAATTCTTTTCCACTAAAGCCACTGAGAAGACCTATTGCAACAAGGAGTTCAGGTGCGTGGTTGGGCAATGAGATTTTTCACATTTGTTACACTTGGTGCAGTGCAATGGGAGCCTTGCCTGGCAGTTTTTCTGTGTTACAGTTAGTGTGCAACTAGCTAACCTCCATTGAAGACACCACTCTAGTATTAGGAGAGGTGTTTCAAGTATTAGAGATTTTTGTTAGCGGATTCCATAAAAAAACCAGAGAAAAACGTGAACTGCCTGAATAGCAAATACAGCCATTTCTGACAAAGGATTCCAGAAATAAAAATCCAACTGTTTTCAAAATTCTGCTGAACAGAAAAAGAAGGTTGCTAAGACAGGGATGCATTTTGATTCCTACCTGCACCATCCTCATGCCCTATTGTATATGGAGTCACTGGAGAGCACAATGGCAACGATTCTCTCCCGAAGCAATCCCTGATAGAATTGCCGAATACTGCAGAAATCAACCTTTAATGATGCCACCTCCCAATTAGCTCAGGTTTGCTAATAGTTTGATATAATTGGCACCCTGATGGAAACCGTATTACCAGTCCTGTCACCAGCCAGGAAACCTCATTGCCACTCTAATGACAGCACATATTATAGCAGTGCCACTTCTAATATTAATACATTAGCTGAATGTAGGCAGGGACTCACATGTGAGAAGGATTCACAACTGGGACGTGCCAAATTCCACCCCATGCTCTGTTTTCCCTCCTGGCTGTAAAATGCAGGGTGTCAGTGCCCCAGCCCCAGATTGCCCCCGTTGCCCCACTGGCATCGAAGCCCAAATGCTCCAGGCTGGTAACAGCCCTGTAAATGGCCAGTGAAAAATGATCCCATGGAGCTCAATTTTTTCTCTCCATGCCTTGCAAGTTATGACGGCCTTTCTGTTAATTGGCCACAAGTCCTAGTTTGCTGTCAGCCTTCAGCTGCACCGGGGAGCTCTTTTGGAGGAGTCGCACTCTGTCATTCCCATACCCTTGTGAATACAAATGCTCTCTATAAATGTCCTCTGCCTACAAAATGGAAGTGGGTTTTTTTCTTTTCTTTTTTTTTTTTTTTTGACCTAGATTAGATCTGCTGCATTTTCAAGCCTTTTGGGAAAGCGACTAAGAACTAATATGCACCGGTTAGTGTGCCACAACACTTCCCTACCCATTATTATGTAAATTTTTACTAAAGTGTGACACAGATAGAAAAGATATCAAGGGCAAAATTGCCAGAATCTACTTTTCTTGCTCTCTGAAATAAGCCACTTATATTAAACTGTTTTAAATGGCTAATAGCTGTACACGTATCTGAAGAATTTCAATGTACGTTTTTTTCATATAGGACAATGGTAGCTTTTGCAAATTCCTGAGTTCTCCTGCTGACTGTGTAATAAATGGAAAGCGAATGGCCAGAATTCTGGTACTCTCTGCTTTACTTCTGAAGGAAGGGGCCAACTTCCACATCTGCAGCTTGGCAATAATCATATGATACTTGCACTAGATGGTGATAAAGGAGGAAAAAAAAAGTAGATGCAGAATTAGATTCTATACATGGTGGCAGGGTAAATAAATACCCATAAATCAGGTTTACAGCATCAAGGCAATTTTATGTCATTACTAACTAATCTGTCCCTAAAGAAACCATCACTGTGTGATGGGATGGAAGCTGAGCTTTATTGGTCTAGGCTGACTAGTGGATGAGAGACATTCCAAGACAAATTCAAAAAATGCTGTGAAGATAGAGCTGAGCAGTCGGTGCCATTGGACCTGCACATCAGCACTGCATCAACACCCTGATCTGCAGGTTGATGGAAACACCACTGGCCTGGCCTGGGACGTTCCTCCTTTGCCAGCCCCTCCAAGCACTCACCCCCAGTGTAAATCCCTAGGGAGAGTCACTGCTTTCCCAGCCCTATGAGATGAATGGCTGTCAGTCAACCAACACCAGTGAGAAAATCAAAGCGGCTGCTCAGTGCCTCTTGTTGAGTCCAGGTTTGGTCCGTTCCCATTTCTAGACCTCAGGGGTGGAGAATAATTGGGATCTTATACATCAGTCCATACGGCTTCCAAAAAAACCTGCTTGTCAGAGCTTTTGGAAAAGAAATTCTCAAGTAAGTAGCACAGCAGGGGGAGAGGGTGGGGACATGGCATTCCAGCCTTTAGTTCTGTGAGGGGTGTCCCATGGGAAGTCACCGCACTTCCCACTTGTAAAATATAGAAAAGAATATACGCAAAATACAAGAGATTTTTTTTTATTTGGACATAGTTTTATACCTGGCCTGTCACTAGATATATACATCATATCACAACAAAATCTTGAAACTAGGGAGACATCTAAGTAAAACTACAAAAAATGAAAATACAAAAAACTACTTATTTCTTGTGCTGCCTGCTCCTCCTTTCCTCTTTACTTTTTCTTTTTTTCTTTCCCTTCTTTTTCTTTTTGTTCTTGCACTAATTCTCCTTAATCTTTAATTCACTTTCTTGTTTCCTCACACAAATTCTTACTCTTTGCTTCCTAGCAGATGGTCATTGTTTCCCTTTTCCTTGGCCAGGTAACGATTACTGATTTGAGTTTCCTGGCTTTAAAGTGAATTAACATGCCCTCTGTGCAAGTTAACCCCTAAATTTGACCATCTGCTAATTATATATTTGGATGTAGTAGAGAAAGAGGGCTCAGAAAACAGATGCTAAAAAAAAATGGAAACACAAAATTAAGATGTCCTCCCTTATTAATCCATTCTTACAGCAGAAAACTGCTGTGACACTCTATTTCAATTCAAAAAGACTCTACAAAGATCATGTTTACATAAATTAACATAGGCAGGGACACATCTTTCCCTAATGACATTTCAAAAGCCCTATGGTCTCCAACTCTGGCATTCACTAGCAGCAAATCAAACTTCCCAGCACATATGTCTTATAGTCCTGGATTTCCTTCTATTTCTTCTTTCACTTGAATGCTTGACAAAGATCACTGAAGACTGGCTTTTCCTGATAAGACTACCAGATCACTGCTCTGATGAAACCTCTAATTGCGCTGTGACTCCTGAGAAGCCACTCAAGTCCTAGTTCAAATAGGAGGCAACTCTGTAGTGAAAAATACTCACAATAGAATAGCTTTACCACAAAATCATCCCTTCAAAATCCTCAAATTTTTGAGAGTTAATTGTGATTTATAAACTTTCACTGTCACTATGAAAAACCTGTGTTCTGCATTGCAAATTATTTTCACTGGTTAAATGCCAATGGCATCCTGGGCTGCATCAGGCAGAGCACTGCCAGCAGGTCAATGGAGGTGATCCTTGCCCTCTGCTGAGACATATCTGGGGGGCTGGATCTTTTTCTGGGCTCCCCAGCAGAGGGATGTGGACATACTGGAGGATGTCCAGTGAACAGCCACGAAGATGAGGAAGAGGCTGGAGCATCTCTCATATGAAGAGAGACTGAGAGAGATAGGACTGTTCACTCTGGAGAAGAAAATGCTCAGGGGGATATTATCAGTGTCTAAAAATGCCTGATGGAGAGGAAGAAGATAGAGGTTTCTCAGTGGTGCTCAATGACAGGACAAGAGGCCATGGCCACAAATTAAAATACAGGAAATTCAACTTAAAAATAAGGAAAAACATTTTTATATTAATGGTGGTCAAATGCTGGCATGGTTTGCCCACACAGGTTTGTGTACTCTCCATCCCTGTAGATATTAAAATCCTGCCTGGACACAGCCCTGAGAAACCTGGTGCAGGTGATCCTGCTTTGAGCAGGGGTTGAATAGGATGAATCCCAGAGGTTCCTTCCAACCTCAGCCAGCCTGTGATTCTGTGAAATGGCAATGAAGGAATTTAAGTAGCCTCTCCATGACATCCCTGCTAACATAGCTTAACTTTCACAGAAATATATTGCAAGCTTATTTAACTTTAGCAGACAACATCAGTTAAATTACTGTTTTATTGTTGTACTCATCAGTTGGGAACCAGCTCTCACTCACTAGCAAATTTCACACACAAGATGAGTTTTTCATAGCAAGAACACAGGAGTTAATGTTTTTTTCTTTTTTAAAGAAACAGAATTAGAGATCTTATAGCACCTTCTAGTACATAAAGGGGGCCTGGAGATGGCTGGAGAGGGACTTTGACAAGGGCCTGTAGTGATGGGAAAAGGGGGAATGGGTTCAAACTGAAAGAGGGCAGGTTTCTGTCAGGTATTAGGAAAAAATTCTTCCCTGTGAGGGTGGTGAGGCACTGGCACAGGTTGCTCAGAGAAGCTGTGGATGCTCCATCTCTGGAAGTGATCTGGATGGGGCTTTGAGCCCCATCTGGATGGGGCTTTGAGCAATCTGGTCTAGTGGAAGGTGTCCCCGCCCCTGGCAGGCAGGTGGAACTGGATGATCTTTAAGGTCCCTTCCAACCCAAACCATTCTATGATTCAATGGTGATTCCAGGAACATTCCAGCATGTACCTTGTTGCCACAGGCACACAAGACAATAAAAATGTCTTGTGTTACACCTTGCTTTTAGAAAGATATCAACACATTTATGAGTTCATGATAACATGATGTATTTTATAAGTTATAGTTTATCCAGTCCTGTTGTATCTGACATGAAGTTTTGTTTAAATCCCTCTGACAGCTCTAAACTTTTGAGCTTGTGTCTTCTAAGGACAGCATAGGAAAAGCCAGAACTAGCAGTACAAAGAGACAAAAGAGGAAGAGGTCCAGAGAGTAGGAGTTATAAAAGAAGGCACAAAGTGGAACGATTGCTGTTGCTGACACTTAACTCATTTAAAAAACAATAACAAAACCCCAACCCTAGCTTTTACCCAGACATTTGGTAAGAACATGGCATATGGAGTGGTTTCAACATTTAACTGGATTTGGAAGAGGTGAATATTATTTTTGCAAAACAATCTAAAATCTGACCTTGGATCACTCATTTCTAGGAATAGAGTGTTGAAGTTCTTCTGGAAATAATGTTCAATGCCCATCTGAATCTTTCACTGCCTAAATGCTTTTGAACAATTTGGCCTTTCATCTCCCTATGCCCTAGCTTTTCCCTGTAAAATAGAAAGAATAAAATGTTCTGAGCTCAAAGGAATACTCTGAAGAAATCATGGAAAAAAATAAAAATTGAGGTAAAAAGACACTGCAATTGTAGTGACGTGAGTAACAGCAGAGCAATCCTTGCCAGCATTGTTTCCATCCACCTCACCACAGTCTGGCATGCTTCCTCCAAAAGTTAGCTTATAGGAAATGGAAGAAATCAATACAAGGCATTTGAGATGGCTTAAGGGATGCTTAAGTAGCGTGGGGAGAAATTCTAGGTTAAATATTGCCTCAAAGTGCCCTGAACTTGAATCGACAGATACTTATTTCCCCCAACACCCCCAAACCCTGTATTTTGCTGCTTTTGGCCAAGCCACCTAATCAGATGCTCCATTCTCTGCCAGTAGAAGAACTGGCAAAGCCTCCACTCGTAGTCGTGATTTGCTACAACATACACACTATTTTCATGGAGCTAATTTTCAACTATTTGACTTGTTTTTTCTTAGAAATACTTTTCCCCATCTTTAAAACTTGCGTCTAAATCCATTGTCTGAATCCCTCTGCCCAAGATGCAGTCAAACACTTTCAACTCTTTCTTGACTTCAACATCATGAACCTTTACACATCTCATATTGATTTCCAGGCATTCACAGCTTCACTCTCACAGGGTCACAGCACATGTCAAATCTTTCCTACACTCTGTACACCTTCAAGCAGTGTTTCATCTAAGGAGCTTCGCTTTCCTTGAACTTGTTAGCAGTGACACACTTGTTCCCCAATTAAGCTTTCCTTATAATAATAATAAAAAAAGAAATTCAGGAAATTCCTGGCAACTTTTCTATCTTTCTAGTTGGTTGAAACAATTTTATGCAGATGAAGATGCAACTCCACAGAGCCTTTGAACTTTAAGCATCATCTTTACTGGGCTTTGAACTCTCAACAGGGCCCATGATCTTTCAAAGCAATGTACTCTGCTGTGGAAACTTCAAACAAGAGGGAAAAAGGCATGGTTAGAAAAAAATGCAAAAGATGGGCTTTTTTAAATGCTTGATGCTCCGGGAAATAAATAAAAAAACCCAACTGAGTGGTATCTGAAGAAGTGTATTCGGCACTCAAGTGTTTCCCTAATTAATTGTTTAGATGAGTGCTAAAATAAATGCAGCAGCAGCAAAGATAAACAAACCACTTTAGTAATAAAGCCATATATTTGTGCAGACACACAAAAATAAATGGCAGCACTTAATGAGCACAAGCAATGAGAATGAAGAACACACTTTGCGGGGGGGATCCATGCTCAGAAAGCTCAAGCTCAAAGACATTTGAGAGGTATCTCACAACCACCTCCCAACCTGCTCCACGTTCGCCGCTTGCACGGCAACTTGTTTTGCACAGACTAACAGTGTAAAAAGACAAAGTGCCCTGATAAAGAATTACAGCTCCTGTTTCACCTTGCCTGGGCAGCCTCACCAGAGAAAGGAAAATATCTACGGTAAGAGATTGTTATGCTAGTTAATTATTCTTCTTCTTTATTTTTGTCTGATGATTAACTAACGTAAAATCAATGAAGGGAGATACAGAACAGATGTGTAACACCTGTACTTCCGAAATGAGAGCAAAAAGTTAAGGTGATTCATACAGTCTTTTCCTTCTGAGCGGAAAATGAGCTAGTAAAGTAAAAATACTGGGGGAAAGTGTTACCTTGTATATCTAGGAAAGCAGTTTTAATAGAACTGTAAAACTGTTAAAGGCAGGAACATTCAGCTATGCTCCTCTGCCAGGAAGGACTGCATTATGCTTCCACATGTAATTCTTCCAGTGTTTTATCTTGCCTATCCGTAGATTTCTCAGAATCAGACTTCCCATAATTTCTCCAGGACCCTATTTTGCAATCTCACAAAAATTAATTTTAAATACACTTTTCACAGTAAACACTTACAGTTTTGATGAATTTCCCATTGCTATTTATGTCTTGAAAACCTTCCTAAATAGTGCTACTACTTATCTTTGTATAATTGATTCAATAACCAGAGCAATGCATAAAACCCCATGTACCATACAAATAAATATGTTATTCTCCCCCTAAGTCTTCATACAATTGATAGTTTGTTTCTTGCAACTATCACCATGTATGCCCTGGAAAACTGATTAAAAAATCTATTCACCAATATTAAATATCTATTCAGGGAAGGGAATATTGAGACTGTTGGACGACCCACAGGACACATATTAAGTCCTTTAATTAATACCAGTTCAGAGAAGTCCAAACAAGAGTACCACAATCTGTAGGTCCTATGGCTCTCCAAAGATCAAGATGTGGCATTTAATCAGATCAAGATTTAAAATAAATCTCCAGCAGCCTGTTTCCAAGTTATGACAAGAGAAATACTTGGCTAGAGAGGTATACGCTGTATGACATGATTGGCAACTTATCAAGACAAGAAGAGAAAGAAGCTGGATGACTGGCAACTTAATCAGAGGGAGAAGGAAAAATAGAGAAAAGGAACAAAACTAGTGCCTAAACAGTGATGTGTTGGCTCCTGTGGCTGTCAAAGGTGGCCTTGAGCACGCAGTGGCAGGAGGGCTTACACTGAAGCTTGTCTGCAAAGTAGATGAAACTATTCAGTGTTCCTTGGCATCAATAGCATGTGGCTCCTGAATGTATCTAATCACGTTTGGGGAAGCAGGATTCTGTATGGCCTTCTCCACAGGTCACCACGGCAGCCACAGGAACACGTCAAAATATCACAGATGTGCAGCTTTGCCACCGAAAAACTCACAGAGCTTTAGAACAAAGTCCCCAGTCTTAACCGCAAGATTAAAAAAAAAACCAAAATAAACCCCTGAACAATCATATCTCGGTAGTGGTGTCCTTTAATTAACTTTATAGTGTGGCCTCATATTTTATTCAACATGTTGTTGTGTGAAAATACCTATGTTGAGCAAAAACTATGCAAACTTTTCCTGAACAGAATCGATAAATGGTGGGTTACAGGTTAAATTGTCAAATGAGCCTTGCAGCCACCAGTTCTTACTGGGAACAAGCATCTCCTTGTCTTTTCAGAAAAAAACCTCCTGCTCATAGATTACTTGTATTTATCGACAGTACAGTGGGTTAACAGAGGAACTGCAATTTGATGCCCTAAAATGTGAAGTTTCTTTTCCCACATGAGATGGGATAAGGATGTGCTTGGAGGGAAGTTAAGATCGAGACTCATATCTTGTACAATATTTTGGCTCCTGCTATGCCTTATTAGGGCAAATCTAAGGATATTTCCAAGCAATTTGAAATCCTCTATCAGACTTCAGCATTACTCACTCTTATATTTTGTATGCCAGAAAGATAAACCATAATGTATAGCAAAATTATTTCTGGAACTGCATATTGCACATTTTCACTATAAAGCATATTATAAGCTTCGACACAGAGATAACTAAGAGATTACTTGTCAACCTCCTCTCATTCCATCAGTCTTAAAAATTAGGATAAGAAAAGCTTTTCCTGTGCAACAACAGGCTACATATTAGTCCTGCAGAGTTATAAAAAATGTGGAACTAAATACGAGACAAGCCCAATTTAAAATGATGAAACACTTCTGAATTCTAAAACAATTAGGCTAATTTACAACACATGGCCTGATACACTGGAAGTTTGAATCCTTTTATTTTGCTTTTTAAAAGAGGGGACATTTTTTTCATGCTAGTCATAAATTAGTTCAATCAGGATTTATTTCTTTTTCCTCTGAATACTGTTCAAGAGCAATTGTTACACCTCCTAAAGATGTTTGTGGAAGATTCATATTTTATCGAGAAGATACACACAGAGGTGTTGCAGAGAAAGGCAAATCACAGCTATAACTGAAGAACAGCATCATCTCCTTTTTCTGTGGCTTTTCAGTGATGCTGTTGCACAGATTTACTCAGTTTTCATTGCTAGGTCCCTCATTTCTGCTTATAAATCAGGGATGCTGGGGTGCTATGAAGATTAATCAGGTGGGGCTTGCAGTTTTCTCTTCTCTTTCTGATGGTTGCTCCCAGAAAACACACGCACCTTGAATATTCCTGGTCTCACTGGGGATGAGATTTAAATTAACACTGGCATTGGCAATGCAACCCTACTTGATCATGGTACTACAAAGTCATTATGTGTGTTTCAATAGCCATTCAATTATTACCTGTCTTTTGAGATAAAGAGAAAACTAGAGAAACTCCTTTTCTTCTACCACAAGGCAATGCTAGTAATGGCAGCAACATTGCTCAAACCTCCTCTGAAGAATATTTTAGCTCCTTTCTTACAGAATATTGACATTTACAGGATAAAACATGAAAGATACAGGGAATTCACAACACTTTCAAGGCTTTCACTTTTGCAACACACGTGGACAATGGATTTTAAAGGAAAGTTCTGTTTCTCTGTACTTAGGGGTATTAATATTTTAGTGTGACTGCATCTGTGAATGAAGACATTCAAAAAGCCATTATGTTTTCAACTTAAGTTAATAATAAGGCTATTTTTCCACCCACTCTCTGGCAGAGCTGTAATGTTCTTGGCTTCAAGTGTGAGGCAATGTGGAACAAGGATTAGCAAGATGGATGATATACAACATACAGTGCCAGTTCATATAAAATATTACTAGATTGGAAATGACTGTTTACTGTCTCAGTGATTATATGATCACTTTTTTTCCTTCCAAAGAACATACAGGATGTGGTGCTCCCCTATGCCAATAAAGCTTAGTGCATAGCACCTGGGTAATGACAAATTAATTTTTGAGCTAAGCCTGATGAAGGGGTCAGCCAAAATCCTAGGCAGAGTTTATCCCCAGTACTACTTTACATGACAGAAAATGCATCCCTCTTATTCATCAATATTAGTACAGAAGAGAGATTATACAACAGAAAATAAATAAAGTGAGGGGACCAAAATACCAAAAAAATGTTAGGACTGTGTGTGTGTTTACAGTACAATAATAAAATATTTAATCTTGTAGGAGGAGGGGGAGAATTGGAAAGAGCACCCCATGGTCCACTTCCAAATAAAACTGGACAAAACATTTAGGAATGCACTACACAGAACAAGCATGGATTTGGCAGACAATAAGCTGGATGAACTAGTAGGTCTTTTTTTCATTTAAGTTAGATTTCCCAACCTGAGAACTTTGCATCCTGGAACATGAAATCTCTTGCCTGATCTAGAGGCCCACCTCTCTTGGCAAAGGCCACAGCAGCTCCACCACCAGCAGCCAGGGATACTGAGCCCTGGACCCTGGCATGTTTGGGTATCATCATACCTCAAACCCACAAACCATGTGGGTCAAGTGTTATGTCTGACCAGCCATAAAACATCTTTTACCACAAAGTCAACACAAGTTGTTTAAGTAACGAGTGCTCAGACGTTCCCATCTCTTGGACTACTGGCTACAGACGCTGCCAGAATATCAGCAATACTTCAGAGTTGAAAAATGTTTTCTTTAATAATTTTAGTGAGAGAGCACTTTCACGTGAAAGAGAAAAAGAAGTGTTCCTAAATGGCAAAATCATTTCTCATCCCTAAGCAAAGTTCCTCTGAAAGAACTGTTTGCACAATCCAAACACCTCCATTTTCATGTAAATAGTTTATTGATTTAGTAAAACATATAAACATTAATCCACCAGCTGCAGATGATCTAGATTCACTGAGCAAACTATTCCCACAAAAATATTTTCACTGAAATTAATCTTAATGTTCACTCCTCCTTCCCCCACAAGCCAACACTGAGGCACTTTGAAATGCACATTAGCTACTTCAATAAATAAGATGAGCAATTCTTGGTTTTCTTAACCACACAGGGCATAAGTGGCTGATCTCTTTACATGCCCTGGATGATCAAAAAGACATTAAGTATTAGGATTTTTCCTGTTTGAGTAGCCCAGTGAAGGCAAGCCAAGTTTGCAGTCTTGCTCTCGCTGTCATTTCCAGAGTGTCAGACTTTCCATGAGCAGTGCCTCCCCCAGTCAGGTCACCAAAGCCTCAACCCTGCATGTCCCAGCCTTTTCTGTAGGGTTTTGTTCCAATACTGGGAGCAACTACCCAAAGTTTGAAAGTCTGTTCCTTTGACACGCTCAATTTGGCAACTGTAGAAGAAATGCTGTTTGATGAGAAGAAAAAAAAGACAAAAAAAAAAAAAGGAGAAGTAGGCACATTCCCTTCTCCTACTCACTCTCTAATCATCTTTGTGCTATTTTCTTTTAATTCTCATTTAAAATTTCAGCCCTTTACAGTAAGATCAGCAAGAACAGACCTTTGCTTCACTAAAGATGCACAAAGCCCTTTTTGTTGAGGACACGGGTCCAAAACTGTGGCGCCTGGGCTGTGCCTCTCTCAGTGCAGGCACGCTGTCAATCCTCCTTGTCCAGCTCTGCCGTCAGTGTTTCAGGACAAAGATCATTTTACCAGTCTGTTTGTACAGCATATTGTACAATCTGTTACGTGCATCTGCAGTACAAACAGTAAATGATGCTAAGAGCATGTGGACAAGGCTGGAGCCCCAGATTTTGGGTCCCTTTGTTATCTGTGGTGCACAAACCCTAGTCCACAGCTGCACTTTTGACTTGCTGCGTGCACACAACGTACCACGGGCACTCGCCATGAAATCTAAATACTGTCTATTCCCTATTAAAAATACCTAAATGGTGTTTTTCTCCCTTCCTCCTATTTCAAGGGAGTCATTCAAAAGTTAAAACCATGACCGTACCGATGGGAATGAGACATCAAATTACCTTTTGTAATATCCTCCGCAAATACAAAACAAAGCCATGAAACTTAGGGAGAAGGAGGAACAGCTCGTGCCAGATGTTACCTAACAAAGGCTTGATCATAAACTCTCCATTCAAATATGTGAGAAAAAAAATCTCTACTTCAAAACAGACTGCTCCCCAAAATCACATCGATTTCAACATGTTTCTCATCCTCACTAAATATCTGTGGGTCTTTTTGAAGACAGCAAACTCTGCTGACATTTCTGCACAGAACTCTGCTCCTTGCAGCACAGATTGCCAGGCTGCTGCTTTACATGCTGATTTCTCTTTTGTGAACTGAGACCTTGAATACTTTCACGGGGGAGAAGCAGATCAATGATTTTTTAAGAGAGCTAAACAATTCCATGTAATGAACATCAGTTAACACGGGCAATTACTCTTTCTTTTTCTCCCCAAAAAACAAGCCCACGAAAACAAAGAGGAGATTGTAACTCCTTTGAATGGCATGTGCCTTACTGACTGTACCAGAATGCCACCCGCATGCAGAAACATAGGTGGGTGAAGTTAAGGAGTGACATATGGCTGATTAAAATATAAGATGCGTCAGTGAATAAAACCTTTTGCCATTTGATTCAGCCAACAATAAGGAAAGTTGCTGTAGAAACCACTCCACTGTTTCACAATTTTCATAAAAGAGTGGTTCAAACCCCTTTTTCTTGTTGTTGTTGTTGTTGTTTTTGTTGCTGAACGAATGGAGAATAAAAGATTTTTTGGCTAGATTTCATGTATTTGCTTTTTAAAGAATGCATGTGAAAGGAAAATAAAATAATATCAAACATAAAGGAGATGCAGACTTCAATGGTTTTTTGACATTCAAAAATATTCTGCGAAAACATCCAGTATATCACATTCTCTCCTTAATGGTTAAAACATAAGAGTAGAGTCGGAAAACTATGGATATCTTTATCATTGGTTTGAAGCATGTCTCTGGCTATGTCACTGTGTTTCCACATTTCCGTTCATATCATGTGAATATGTAAATGCAGCTTATTTGCATTTCTGCTTTTATGTAGGAAGTCACACAAAATACCTTTCTGGATTCTCACTGTGGTATCTCTGCATAATGTCAGAGTGAGAACGCTGCATTAATAACAGCATTAAAAATACCACCAGGATTACTGAATGAATCCCTCTGCCCTTGCCATCGGTTACTCCTTATTAGTTATTAGCAGAGGGCTCCGAAGCCCCAGCGTGGATCACCCCGACTCTCTCTTGTACACCCTGACTTGCTGCTTTCCTCCATCACTCGTGCAGCCCGTTATCCATGACAGCTACACTCAAACTAGGAAGGACACTCATGCCAAAATCACACCTCCATTAGACACTTGGAAAACCACTGGTGAGAGAAGGCTCCATAAAGAGCCTTGTTTAAGGGCTCGGTGATTTCACACTGTGCACACACACCAATGCCTGTTCCCAGCTCCCAGCCTGTTCCTATTCAGCAAAGCAGTGAAAAAATGCTTTAATTTTAATCACTTGCTGAAGTCATCAGGACTGTGTGCTTAGTTGAACAGGGGTCTTTATGAGCCAAATATTATTCTTAGTAATAAGGAGACCTGGCAATACACTAGATGGAGCTTTTGATAGTAAGTAACATTAATTCAATTAAATCCTCTTACAGCACACACTCTCCAGCTAATGTAGTTTACAGTGAAATTTTCTCCTGCACTCATTTAAATATAATTGCTGCACTTATCTTGTCATGAGGAAATTTCTGAAGGTTACTTGTACTGTGCATGTGTAAACCTACAAGCTACGCTGACCTTTAGTTGTGAGATTTTTCTGAACTACTTAAACTGCAGCAACTAAATAATGATAATAATAATCATAGTAATAATAATAATAATAATAATTCCCTACATTCACACAGCACCTTTTAACTCAATATATACCCAAGTGAGAACTAGCAAGCAACACACCACAGAAAACCATTCCATGCTAACTGGAAAGTCAACACTGTTGGAAATGAAAAGGCTGGGAGATGACACATTTGGAAACCAGAATTTTTACAGTGTTTTGCACAGTTCTGAAAAACATGAAGGGTTTCTCTATGGAGATAATTTCATGTTTACCTTTCATACACAAGCTAGCATTATTAATAGCTATGGGGCACTTTAGCATCATTCTGTGGTATCATCTTCTGTCTGAATCAGAACACAGGTTCACATCTATTGACCCAATTGACTGGTTTTGGTGATAGTCCCAGCTGTTTTCCTACAGGTAGCCCAGTGATATACTGGAAAACAGCCCCACTCAGTTGCAGAATTGGAAACTGCAAAGTGTCAGTAAAAAAAAACAAAACAAACCCAGCAAACAAACCAAAACTCACCCAAACACAAAGTAAAACTTCAGTGTGCACAACTACTCATAAGTCTAATGTCTTGAGAGTTTAATGAAATATGGAAAGGACAAGTGCAGAGATAGTAAAAGAAAACTGCTCCTTTGGAAAGGAGCATTTTGGAAAGCTCCACCTATACACAGTGGACATTTCAGGCTCTTTTCTATGGTCAACCTTCCCCTACAGTTCTATCATAAGCTCTTTTTCTTATCTTCTCTTTTTCACAATGGAAGCATCCTCAAATTAAAGATCTACTCAATTTTCCCCTTTAAAACAGGGAGGAAACAGTCGTTTTGAGCTACTCTGCACCAAGCAGAGTGTAACCAAGCAATCTACACCTAAGTGCTGACAGCCATGGGAGGTAGGAAATACAAAACCTAAAGGGGAAAAACCAGCTTCTCAGGCCACTCAACCTCAGCCCTGGGCTCAACATCGCAAAAGGAAACTGCTGCTTAGTTTTTACTTCTCTATATGCATGGCCAGGTGCTTGGAAGGGTGGGAAAGATTTGACCTAATGCTGTTTATTTGGCCATCAAGACTCACCCAGACTTCATTTTGTTATTTTTTTTTTTTTTACTATTAAATAAAAAGAGGAAACCAAAGACCTTGCTTTCCCCATTTCCATCCTCCTGCTCAAACTCAGCCGCCTGTCACATTAAGAAACATCAAGTGATTTTGTTCAGCTCTTCTGGCACACAATAGCAGACGTTCAAGGCAGAACGTGGGACTGCGAAGCATTTTAAAACTCTTAAATAAAATGTGGGCTACAGGAGGCTCTCATTCAGAAGGAACATTTTTCCTTCCACTGAGAGTTCCCCCACGCTCTGGTGAAGTGAATTAAAATTGACACTGAGAAAAATCTAATTGAGCCAGAGACAACACAACACTTTTCGCTATTGAAACTCAAGCCCTGGCGGAATTACTCGGGTTAATATAGTCCATTTTAAATCTACAATGATTTTTATATCCCATGATCTGCAAATAATAAAGGAAGCTTGTTGTTTAAGACTCATTGTATTAATTAAGGGGGGCATAGGAAGAGTGGGAGCCAGTGCCTATTAGTCTGCTTTATACTTGTTTTCTAACTGCAGTCCTCATCAGATCTGATTAATATGTGAACAAACTAATGCAGATCTCACCTGGGCAGCGCTAACATAACAAAATCTTTGTGTCAACCAGCTCGGGGATTCACGCTCTGAAAACGAAGGGAGCAGATTTGATTTAGGCAACACAACACCAGCACAGGCAGAACGTTATTCTCTGCCTGCTCAAAGTGACTAAAAAATTTTGGGAAAAGTCCCCCCAGGCCTCTGTATCTCAGTTTTTCCAGCTGGTAAAAATGGAGTGATGCTATTTGTCTCCCTTTGCAAAACACTTGGAGATCTCCAGCTGAAGCAGCAGCGGCTGCTCCTTACGGAGCTGTGCTCATCCTTGCAGCAAAAAGTTTCATGCAGCACATTATATTAATCTACTCCCTATTGTGGTACAGCTCCCTAAAACTGCAGTTGAAGGCATGGCATCTTGAGCTACGAGGATAGTTTAATTATTGTTTGAAACATAAATTTTCCCAATTCAGTTAGGCAAATAAGAGACACGGTTTATTAGAAAACATCTTCCCTCTCCTTACAGCTTGTCTTATTCTTCTAAAAGAATGCATGACTCAGATGCAGTAGTTATCTTAAACTAAAACCACAAGGTAGTAGACACTGAAGTTTTCTCCTCCACAAATAATAATGAATTTATGCACCACAGAGTTTAATCTGCAGAGTGAAAGTCTAACGTCCCACTTAAAACTGCATACTCATGGGCATAGATTAGACAGTAATTAGGTTCAGTGAGAAACTGAAAAGATCCACTGGAAACATTCAAATTTAATTTATTCACTGGCTTGTCTCAGAGTGTTTTTATAAGCAATTAGAAAGACACAGATTCCTGAAAATGCATTCTTCCCCAAGACAGATGGACCAGGAGATTTATATTGCATATGCAGCCTTCTACCCACAGCTCACTGGCTTGAGTTAAGCTCAAACCAGGCTTAGAAGCCACTACCAGACTTTATCCTTGGGGAGTTATTTGCTATTCTTTTGAAATATGCTGATGGTTACAATGCACTATAGAACCGACGTTTAAAAAAAAGTAATACTACAACAGGCACAGAACATCCTTTTGTAGCATCTGTACCACTAAAGTCTGACACTGAGCAGGTTGTGGGTCCTGCCAGACCCAAAACATGGTCAAATCTGTCCTTTTGCTACTCTGCTCCCACAAAAAAAAGTACAGGGGGACAAGGTCTGGTGCAGGGAAGATGGAAGTAATGAACTAGCAATTAATTTACATTGCTATACATGTTACACATATCTACTTTGTAACATATTTCAAAATGATAAAGAATAACACACAGCCTTTCAAGGCCCTCCTGGGGTTTAAATTTCATGTTAAGAACTAGGAAAATTGATGATATTTATGTTAAAATGTTTTATGCGGTCTTTAGTTTTTTATTGTGACCCATCATTGTAATATTTATGTCTCTCACATAATCTCAACAGTGACAGAGAAATTCTTACTGCCTTGGAGCCTCCTCATCTATCTTTCAAAGAGGAAAACTTCTTGCATTGTGAGTTTTAATTTTAGGCTTTTATTTATTTGTGCATACATGTGCATGGGTACTTGTGACTGATTTTAATGGGGTAACAGGAGCAGAAGATGAGAGCAGTAAAATGCTGTTCTTGGGGTGGAAATGAGAGGTCCAGAAGCTGCAGCACAGCTGAAATCCATCCTCATAAAGCTACTCCCCAGTAAGACTTCATTTTTGACAGTGCTTAGTTGTCAAATTTTATCTTCCTTTGAGCTCCATGCCAAAGAGCAGGAAGATTTCAGACCAGCTCCCAAATCCTTTGCAAAACCTCCTCATATGTTAGGAGCAAATGATTTGGATATTAGAAGTGAATAACTACATAACAAGAGAAGGGTTGTGTGGTTTGCTTTGAAGCCATTGTTCTTTAACAAAAACTCATATCATGTTTTATGTGACAAGCAGATAAACACTGTATGTTTATTCATTTAATAGAAAATTGGAAGAGGAAAGAATTTCAGTGCAACAACAATGTCATAAAAAGATTGAATCTCATTGATGTGAGCTTTAATATGCAACTAAAGAAACTGCCTACCATAAATCTCAAAGTGACAGCATCTTGCACCATTAGAGATGTATATATTTTAAATGTAGGCAGCAATCTTGAAAATACTTACACGTGCATGTGTTTTATGTCTGAGTATTATATCCATTGATTAATTCCTGTGTGCAAGCATGAGCATGACTTGACTTAGATTTTTCCATGCATTGCAATTTTTGCCTTTGAGATTATATATTTGAAAGAGGTTTGGCTTATTACTCAGATTCAACAACGCAATTTGATTAGCTGCTTTTAGAATTTTAATGAAAGTTCAGGCTGTTTTAACTGCCTGCCTATGTATTTTTTCTGATGTAACGATGTCACTACACAAAACAGATTACCCATTTATATTTTAGGAACATTTGAGACTTTTCTTGTAAAATTATTCTAAGATATTCTATAGGTAAATGCTGGGTGGTGTGCTGAAGATGTCAACTTACAGCTAAGAATTGCTTGCCTTTTTTAACTACAGTGACAGATATTCTTTCCAGCATTGTCTTGACATAAACTCCACTATTATTTAAGCCCTATAATTCTAAACATGAACCTTCAATTGTTTTTATGTATAATTAGACGAACATATCCCTTCCTTCTTTTTTTGGTGTTCTTGCTTTTACTGAATTGTCAGGAAAATGGAATCCATATTTTCACCTGTATTCCTGGAGTTGTTGAAAATACTTGAAAAGCAATTATTTCATGCCTGAATCGAAACTCAAACAGCCCTTTTCAAACATTCCTTTACCAAACTTGCCTTCTCCCCAAGTGTTTATCAGATATGAACATTGGTGAAAACCACTACTGAAATATGAAGTCCTGCTCTTCTAATGGCTGGTCTGCACATGAGTTTTCTATCAATTTAACTAAACCAATTAATGTAGCTGAAGTTTATGCATTTCTTCAGCATAGATGTAATTAATAATGCGCTTATACAGTCTTAGCTTAATTTTTAAAATTCATATGCAGTTGTAACTCACAGTTAAGCTGCTCCAAAACTGCAGCCAATGAGCCCCAAAGCGATCTACTTTAATCCCTTAGAGATGTGTTATTTTTATTAACTTCTTACAGCAATACCTAGAGTCCTCATTTCTGGACCAAGCTCCCACTGTGATAAATACCATAAAACCATGCAGTAAAAAGATGCCTTAAAAAAAAAAAAAAAGGCCAAAAATCTTAATTCTGCTACAGCTCCAGTCATTCATATGCTGTAGAGGGGAACTTCAGAAACAAGGCTATAGAAAGGTTTATGTGCTATCTCTATATTTAAATAATACAACTGAAAAATCCTCTTCCAGCCCCCTCTAGTATCCTCTGCTCTTCCAGTTCTGCAATCACAACCCCCCAGCTCCTGTTACAGTGTCTTCACAAATATCTTCCACTACTTCTGAACCATCTGACTGGGTTGGGTTTGCTGTGATACTTTTTGGTATTTAAGGGGCTGATTTTCTTGCCATGGTAAATGAAAGGAATATACAGTGAGACTTATTTATGAGGGCAACAGGTTTGCAGTCAAGTATGCAATGGGGCATTATCCTCATCTGCTCCCTCTCTTCAAAGCAAGGCAAAAATGCCATCAGACACCAATGTCAAACCCTCTTCATGCTGGACATAGATAAGCCACTGTCAGCTGTGTCCATCACAGCCTTGGCACCTTGTCCTGTTTATGGGGTGAAACTGTGCTTGGACATGGGCAGCAGTCATGTCATGTACTGCTCCAGATGCATTATTTCAAAATACTAAATGGAAGTACACAAAAGGAAAAGTTTCTTTTGGAACTTTTCTTACTGCTTCTTCCAGAAGCCATTCCCTGCTCTGCAAGTTTGACTTAAGAAGCTGAATTTTTTTCCTGTTGGCCTGCTGTTTCTCAGTCTTAAGTCTACGCTGTGCAGTCGCTGGGTTTAATATTAATTGAAAGAGTTTATCTATTCCTGCTTTTGGTATGCACTTCAACATACTGTAGAAACTTCAATTGTATCCCCTTATAACTTTTTCTTTCCAAACCAAGGTGCAGTCCTGTATTCTTCCTTAGCTTTTCCCCTTTTAGCTTTCTTCTAAGTCAGTGTTTGAAGCCCTTTACAAGTTATCCTTCTTAGACCTTTTACCATGCCTTAACCCTTCCTGACTTCATACAAAATCATGCTGCTCTTCTCTGGACCTCTGCCCTTTTCTGTAGAATGGTACTAAATATTGGTAACTGTAGTTTAAACATGATCAAAAAAATCCTTCTTTAAGTGGTGCAGTATTTCCTTGAAAGCTCTATTCAATGCTTCCATTTATACAGCTTCGCATTTTCTGTGTCTTTTTGACCACACAGATACAAAACATCATGCCAGTCCTTTTCTGATACGTGCACTCTTCAAATCCTCTCCTGCTCTCAAATCTTTGAAAAAATACACTCATTCAACAAATGTGTTCACTCAAAACTCAGATTTACTCTTCTTGCTCACTATTCTTTTTACCCAGATGAATCTCTTTGTATTGGATTGTTTTCTCCTGGTTATCAGGTGGCTTTGCTCCCCATCCAGTCCCTTCTGCACAACCCAAAAAGTTGGATAACAAGTTGGTGGTTCATTCTGTCAAAGCCATTTACATAGAGAGTGAAAAAGTATTGATCCCCAATAACAGTCCCTGTTGCTCTCCAATCATCATCCCCTCTCTTCCCCTGGCCCATAACCTTTACCCATTCTAATCTGCCCTCCATCATCTAACCAGCTCCTTTCTCCATTTGAAAATGGGTCCTTCTCTGCTTCACCAGCAGCAGCGTGGATTAGTCTCCCATGTGACACTGTGTGAAATGCCCCTGGGAAATCCAGCTTGATTATATACATGATTTCACACCTGCCCACTTTCACAGAAACTTCTTGAAAAACTCCATCAGATTTGTTGAATAAAAATTACCTTTTAAAAAAATCAGCTCACATCTAGAATATATTTTACAATGCTACTTACGACCCATTTAAAATTATAGATTTAAGGTTCCTTCAGGTTTGAATTTAAACATCCTAAAGTCAGAAACTCAGCTTTATCATTCACTCTTCCTCCCCACTGTATTTGTATTTAATGGCAACATCTGGCTTTTGCCAGTCTTTGTTGTGTGAAATTTCACATGGTGCACAATGCCCCTGCTAAAAAATAATATGCAAGGCACTTTTTGATTCAGTGCAGGAAAGATTGTAACAAAATATCTCTCAGCCATGACCACTAAGATTTAGTCTAACACACACATGCATAATGGCTGTGGTCACAAGTCCTGCTGTTTCGACAGCGTATGTGCTCATGATGCAACTCACCTGATCTCAAAAGCTAAACAATGTTCACATGGACCTGTGAGAGCATTCAAAACACAAAATAAGACAAAATACGTAGAGAAACGCTGACTCCTGGAGCGCTGCCTGAAAGGGAGCTTTTAAAGAGCATCTAAAATAGTTTTGCCAAACACAATGTGTTGAAATTGCCTGAAGGAGCAGGAGCTTACAATTGGCTGGGTGGTGACACAAGGGCAGGCAAGGAACAAGAAGCAGTTTGTCTTTGCTGCTGATTAGGACAGTGTGACAAGCAGATTGTCACAGCTCTGGTCCTGTGGCAGTCCTACAGGACTGCCTGAGCTCCCTTTTCTCCTCCTGCTGAGCAGCAAATGGGAGGGACCTGCTGGATGAGAGGAATCGTCCTTCCTGCCTGCATCAGACTATTTCTGATTTTAGAGCTAAACTGAGGCTGAAATGGTACCCAAGCAAGCCAGGTAACTTCTCCTTCTCTACGCACATATGCCTCCTTGCCCATCCAGTCTCTCCTGTATGCAGCAGATGAATGCCTCATTATCCGATTCCTCTGCTTGCTTCCCGGTAGACTTAAATTACCATGTTAAATAGGATAATAATAAACACTGGCCTTTAACTACAGCACATCCTTGTTCACTCAGCAGCCTCCCTCTAATCTGATAAAGGGTCTGTAAAAGGCTACAAGGAAACACGGAGTTAGTTGTTACACGGGTGCCTCTCCCTGCTTTCTGCAGAGTGATTACTACGGCATCACACATAGACTCACAAAGCTGGTTTAGGAGATCTTGATGCCTACAAGAATTCTCAGGTATCAAAACAGGGCCAAGGTACCAAAAGCACATGGTGGATCTGGCCCAAGATTCTTCTGCTGCATTTCAAAAGGCAAAAGTAGCCCTGTGCCATCTGCTTGCCTCAGCACTTGGACTCCAAAACCAAAGCAGCCAAGGAAATCTTTCCGGCTTAGGAAAACAGTGGGGAAGAAGAGAGATCTCGGTGGCAGTGTATGCTGCCTTTGCACAGAGCTCACTGCATTTGAGGTATTAGAGAAGCTCTTTTTAACAGCTACTCTGGAAAAAAGTCATCTATCCACCCAGAATAAATTAAATAAAGAGAGCGAACTGGATTGGGAACAAAGAGGGCTGATCTGCCCAGACTTTGAATCCCCTTTGCCACCAGAAGCTGAAAGTGCCATTTATTTCACCGTTACAGGATTTCCTGCTTTTTTTGTTGTTGTTGGGGTATTTTTGTATTTAGTTTACCTAATCCCCCGGATTTCTCTTGTTGCAAAAAGAGGAAAAAGCATTACAAAACAACAGGGGATAAACACAAAGTCAAATTACTTTGCTGATCTCTTTCACACATTCAAAAGAAGCAGAGAACTGCAAACTCTGGAAATCACGAGGAGTTTCCTAGAGGATATTCCAACCATCACCCACTGAAATGCAGCCATTCCTGAAACTCCTAATTAATAAAGCCAAGCTTCAATGTTTGAACTAGTAGCGATGTATCTGTGGAATTCAGATGGCTTTCCTCTAGTTTTCCAAAGTGAGGAAAACTTGGCTTTCTACCTGTCTTCCTCCAGCTTCAGCTTTGCAGAGTTGGCAAGCGATACAAAAAAGGAGGAAAGACATGAACTAGGCCGTCTGTCGTTGGAGGGTATGAAAGACAGTCTGAATAACAGCAGGAGAGGGAGAAGCAGCCTATGGTTATTTTTGACAGAATTGGGAGAGACTCAGACTGCAGCTTCATAAACAGTTCATCAGAGAAAAATTCTGTTCAAATTGGAGGAGCCCCTTTGGCCAAGCTCACAGAAATACACAACTCGTGTCTGGGAAGAGGGAAATATTTCAAAAATCAAAATGGTTTTCTTTAAAGAACAAAACCAAACTGCCACCCCCCCTTGTGTGGTGTAGTAACACCAACTTGCATTCCTGTCATTGCAACTCATGGCTTGCAGAATATTCTTAGAAAATTTCTGGGTGATACCAGGCTGTGAATGGTCTGCCTGACACAGAGTCCTGACCGCGCAGTGAAATGAAAAATGGACTTTTTCATGTGTCACTCAACCTCAAGGTCCCCTCGATGGACTGTTCTACAAAACTGGAGGTGATGCAGAGGGGCAGCAGGCAGAAAAATGCCTGCCATAACCCAAATCCATCCAGCTCAAAATAAATAAAAATGGTTGTTCCACGTATGTATTTATATTGAAGAGGAGCCTGGAATTCACCTCAGACACATGTGATTTTTGGTGTTGACCTGCACAGAGCCAGGAGTTGGACTTCATGATACTTAGGGCTCCCTTCTACCTCAGGTTATTCTATGATTCCACGACCTCTGAACAAAAGATGAAAACTCAGTTTCATTATTAAATGCCAATTAGATAGTATAGGCAAAGTATTTCTCATGCATTGTGATGAGAAGACTGTAAGATGTTTTTCAGGGCAATTTTTTGGTTTGTTTGTTTCTAGCATTCTTAACAATCTCTCACACAGAATCCTTTGTGTGCCTGGATTAAGAAAATAAAGATCACTCCTACTCAGGAGATATCCACAAGAAACTCAAGAGGTTTCTAGCAACCTTGCTGGCAGATTCAGCCAGGAGGACGAATAGAGCCAGCGTGGAGATACACTCCTCCAAAGCTTCCAAGGGAAAAGCTGACCACTAGAGGAACTTGCTGCTGTTGTCAGGGAAAAGTAAGTCTGAAGGTTATTCTGTCTTTCTTCAGGATTAATTTCATTTGCTCATTAAAACACATAATGCCTGAAGTGACATGCATCATCTCTGGCTGAAGAGAGTCCAAGCAAAATGCATCCCCAAAACCCAACCACCTTTCAAAAAGAAGATTGTATAGCAGGACTACAAACCTTGATAATTAGTCTACAATGATTTGCATGACCTGTGCTTCTTCCTTATCCCTTCCAGCTGCTTGATGGACAGGTATAGTACAGTGGAAAACACTACAGAAATGGGAATCAATGGGTTTCTTCTGTCTAACCACAATATCATTCTCACTTCATTTACTGCTTAGTGGGAAGGCATTTCTGTGGCCCAGGAATCAGCTCTTTCCAAATGGACGAGTCTCAAAGTTCAGCATTTTAGTGGTTTAAACTAAGTAGGAGTTTGCTCATCCATAGCAGCCTGGACTGCAGAAAATCCAGTTGTCTGACCTCTTAATGCTGTCTCCTATCCAGCATTACAAGAAAAGGACATTTGGTGAGGGCTCTGTACTAACACAGTAGGGGGGTACGTGCTACAATACATCAATCCTGGGGAATGGAGGGGGCTGGAAGCAGAACTACACTGAAACACTCCAACCAGAAACAACTTCTGCTTCTGAAATCACAGAATCATGGAATAGTTTGGGTTGGAACGGACTTCAAAGACCACCTAGTTCAAACCCTTCTGCCATGGGCAGGAACAACTTCCACTAGACCAGGCTGCTCATCCAACAGAGCCTTGAACACTTCCAGGGATGGGGAAAGGAAAGAGCAATCTAGCACAGAGACTTGATTAGCAGCAAGGTACAGTGAGATGAACCCCCCTCCCTGACACTGGTGTGACACTGATGGAACAAATCTCTTAACCAGAAGTGATAGAAGCAAACCACTATCCCTCAGAACACCAGACTGCTTAAACTGGGCAGCAAAGAGGCCACTGAGAGGATCCCCTGCCCTGTACCAGGGCAAGGAAGATATGCTGAGCCTTGGCAGTGCTTTGCTCAAAAGCACAGGCACACCTGA
>NW_016690200.1:4335719-4421601 GCF_001604755.1 Lepidothrix coronata
AAAAAACCAAATAAAAACCTCTCTTTTGTCAAAGCCAAAATAATAATAATAATAAAAAAACAAATAAAAGCAAGGGTAAAATATTTTATGTAAGAAATATATTAACTTAGATTTTGTGCTTATCATTTACATTTGAAGGAAAAGAAAGTATCAAAATGAACCTTTTCTTGAGAAAAATTATTTAATTAAAGCAAGACCTTTTCAGTTAATTGGTATTAGTATTTGAATCCCAGAACCACTTCTAGCAGGTATCCATTTCTAAATTTCACCAAATGGTTTGTTACTGTAAATTGGTTTTACCTTTCATTATTGCTCTGCCTGAGAGGAATGAAAGAAATATTACTGCACAAATAATCTATTAAAAAGGTATGTTTAGCTGGACATAAAATATAGACTACACAGTGCCTATTAGTTAAAAGTTTTGGGTGGCAATGCTGTTTGATATTTAGCATCTACAAACACAAATGTATTTGTTGACAGTACGACATACATGAAATTAAATGTATTTATAAAATGAGTGGAGAAACTGTTGTCCTCAGAATACCTTCTGTCAGAAAATACTCAGGTGTATAACTGATACAACCAGTAATACTGGGTTTGAGTTTATATTTGTGGAAAAAACTGAGTACAACTCTGTATCAAACTGCTTTTCTTGTCAATAGACCCGGGAAACATCATGTGTCTTCCAGCCTCTCCAAAAGGAAGGCTAATAGAAAAAGAAAAAGATGTTCCTTTGCTGTCAGAGTGCATCACACTTCTTTTCCATCCTGCAAAGTGGAACCTGTGGCCTGAGGAGCTCTGATTGTCACATTGGGCAATTGGGCAATTGCAAGTGGTTTCACAAGGCATTTGTATGAATGTCTCCAACGAGCTGTGAGAGAGCAGGAGTTCAGCTGTGGGCTGCTAGAGCAATTCTAGGCATCAGTCGAGGGCAGGGAGGATAAAATATTTAACTTGCCTTTTTCACCTCTAGCATATCAAGGAAAGCAGCTGCAAACTCTAGAGAATGAGTGCGACTCAGTATCTACTCTTACCATCCGATGAGTCTCTGTGCATCACTAGGTCTTTCACATTTAGTGAAATTGTTACTTACCCAGTGTGATTTCCTTTTCCACCCTCTAACACAGACCATTTTAATAACAGAATTTGTGGATTTGCCAGGATAGCAGGATCTCAGTCATTCAGATCCAGACTTTAATGTACATCATGTTTTATGATGATATATCTTGCATAAGAAGGGTTCCCAAGGTGAATATTAAAATACATAATGATACATGGGAAAAGTAAAGAAAGCCAGATGCCAATGAAGTCTTCTCATCCATTTCAATATTTGGATAATCTCTGTACCTGAATGAAACATGCAGAACAAATGTGAAAAATAGCACAAAACAGTCTTGGGTCAGTAAGTCAATGTGTCTTTAAAGACAATGTTGAACCTTTTTGCTCAGAAGTGTCCTGCTTGGCATTCAGAATTCATGTTGATGTGTCCACAGTTCTTCAGAACCACACAAGATATCTAAGTAGTGTCAGAATTTATAGAGATGGAAACTGAGTATGTTATACTGATATCAGCCACAAATATTTTGAAAATCAGGATGTTTTAGTGATGACATAAGAAGTTCTGACTATAATTTATTCTTTCCTATTTTCAAACTGTAGATTGACTAGGTCCTCAGTTGAATGGTAATTGTTCTTTCATAAGTGAAATTGTTTATAGGGCTGACCCGATCTGGAAGCATTTTCCTAGGAAGCAACAGCTGACAGTTGGATCTTGTGTTAGCTGAAGTTTAGAAAGTGTTTCTCCTAAACTTTCCATTATTAAGAAAGGAACAAAGCAGAAGAAAACATTCACAGGTTGGCAACAGCAAAGCTATGACTTCACCAGAGTGTCTGATTGTTGTGGTTTAACTCCATTTGGCAATTCAGCTCCCCATAGACGATCCCTCACTTCCCCCCTATGGGATAGGAGAAAGAATCTGAAGGATAAAAGTGAGAAAACTCATGAGTTGAGACAAAGGCAGTTCAATAGGTAAAGCAAAAGCCACATACAAGCAAAGCAAAGAAAGAGAAGAAACCTGTAGAACTGCTGAAGGCTTCCTGCCTCCTGCACTGAGTCACAACACTCTAGTACTTCTCAAAAATATATATATTTCATTGGTATATCTAGAGCAAGTGGACTGGTCAACATGGGAAAAGCCACACTTAGCAAGCCGAGCAAGTCCTGGGTAAAATGTGGGGGAAGAAAGGATATTGCTCAATGATTTAGAATTCATGTATTACAACAGAACAACATGATCATTCAGCATGGCAAGAAAAGACTGATTTTTATGGCCAAAACAACACTCCCCATAAAATTCTGACATATCAATTTAACATTGTTATTAGCTCCTGCTCTGGATTTTGGGACTGATGCTGTTTATGCATTTTCCAAAACATCTTGAATTAATATTCAGTGTTTACTGAGCCCGTTGGATTTCCTGATGTAATTTGCATTAGTTCATAGCAGCAGGGGCCTTGGGAGAGCCAGTACCAAAGAATTAAGCAGTAAAACAAATGCTTTGATCAGTTAAAATATAGGGTCTCCTTCACCTTTACTGCACAGTCATCTGTGAAAAGAAGCAAAAACAAATAAGTCACATCCATTCTTTATTTCATTACTAAATAAAACAGTGTAGTTCCAATTAAGAGAATGTTTTAATGGCATCACATCTGAATACCAGTGTTTACTGTATATTTGACAATTTTCTGTGATGAAATCTTCAGCCTTACCATGCTCATTATTAAGGACCTCTGATATTCTAAGCCAAATATTCAGCAAAACCCCCATGTGTTTGTGGCATTAAAAGGTGCATTGGGAGATCTGAGATCCAAGCCCATCCCAGAAAGAAACCTTTTTTGGTAACTTTTTTCATAACTTTGGAGAAGACATTTAATCTGCTGGTGCCTGTTTTTTGTCTAGTAAATGTCTTGTTTGTTTACAGACTAGATTGCTGCAGGAAAGATTGGGAGCTGTTATATAAACTCATATCTGTACAACAGATGTTAGAATAGGCCAATTCTGTCTGCTAAGGCCTTTTTCTTCTACAAATAAATAGTGAACCTTGACCTATCAGCCTTCACCCTAAAAGTCCAACAGAAAAGAAATTCATAAACATTTATACTTAATGTTTCACATTGTCCTTTTGTGTGCTGCCTTCCCTCTGAGAGCAGGATCAGCATTACAAGCCTTACATGGTCAGAGAGAGGTTCCAGAAATCCTCAGGCAATAAAGCTGCAAAAAAATGCTAATGTTCCAGACCAAATGGTTTCTGTATGGTCCATCAGTGTGAATTTTCAACATTAACTCTGAATATCTGAATAATAATGAGGTCATGTCTTCAGCTCACCCTGTGCCCTGAAGTTATTGAAAGCCATAACCTGATCAGGATAAACTGACAGCTGCCTTGTTAGAAGGCCACAGTTTCAATCATCAGAATGCTGGAGATACCTCACAGACCTATTTGAGAATCTTTGAATCACATCCTGGACTAGGTCTTGGATCAAAATCTTCACCAAGAAAACTTAAAAGATATCTATAATTGTTTGTACCCCTTAATATAAAGTCTAAGTAAGCATTTCATGTTCTCTGATAATTTGTGGTTAAGTGAAAACAGTTCTCTGGATATGATGGTATTTGATGGCATTGCAAGGCAACTTACTTTTCTTTAATGGAAATAAGCTTTTTGTAGGGTAAACAGCTTTTGCATCCATGAGATGATAGCTTAACAGTGATGCACAAGTTAGGTGAATAATGAAAGATGTTGTCAAATGTATTTAAAAATATTGAGAAATTCATCAAATGAATTATTCAATCAGTGTTACGGTACCTATCTCTGTAGGTGTTTCTGCCACCAGAGGTACCTGACAGCCTCTAGAGTAACCAAATTTTTTATTGTTAAATTATTAATGGTGCTTTCATGCCTGAGGCCTTACGGAATACTACACTGCACCTTTTATCCAAGGATCTCATCGAGATTCACAAAGATTAAACATCAAAACATCCCTATGAAGAAAGCAGCCAGTACAGTACTGTACTGAATTGTATACAACTGCAAACACAAACTAAGAACTCAAATTAACTTTAAGTTTTATTCTTTATGCTTCAGGGGCTTAAATCTCAAACTCTCAGTTCCTGTAATTTGTGGAAGAACATCTAGGAAAAAAAACTCAACTGTCTCAAAATCAGAGTCCAAATAATTTCTAGTTGACTGTTCCATCACCTGACATCTTTTCTCTGAGATCTGAGAAGTTAATCAATAACCCTGCTTTTCCAGCTCTGTGCCAAGCTGGAAAGTCATCGAGGAAGGGCTTCTTCTGAGACAGTTTTGTGGTAGGTGTTTAAACACATGGACAGTGCTTTTGATATAAGTTATTAGATTGATGAGAAACCTGTGCTACATTTTAAAATATGTTGCAGTTTTTGATTATTAGTTCAATGGAACCAGAAACTTACAGTACCATTCGAGTTTTATTAAAAATGGGAGATAACATGCTCCAAACTGGAGCTGAAAATATAAATTTTAATTTACTGTAATGAGCCTGGTCATCCCACTTTTTAAAGATCCATTTTCTGAAGTGCTCAGGAAATTTGTGGCAACTTCTGGGAGCAGCTCATGCATACAGCATCCCACCTGGGGATTGCAGTGAGATTTTATGGTTTGAAAACAAGCTGATGACCATCTTGTTAAAGGTTTAAACTGAGGCAGGGATCTTGACTGACTTGTCTGAGCTAACAGGAGCCTGTAGCAGAAACATTCCCAATACTATGTTTCAACTACCACGTTGGCTTTGCTGTTTTCCTTTCTTTTTCTGTTGGAGAAATGCAAATGAAAGTGCCACCAGCCTGCCAACGCTGTCTGAGCAGACCTGAGGAAGCAGAACATCACTTTGCCTGCACACATCCCAGGCTCACTAGCACCTTGCCCTCAGCTTTGTCTCTTGTACGACGATCACGATCAAAAATACGGAAGCCAAGCCACAAAATCCTTGCCACACAGCCGGATGGAAAGAGCTTGTTTGAACACAACAGGAAAGCTGAGCGTGCAGCATGCTGCTCCTGAACACAGAGGCTTCAGTTCTGATCTGGACAGTAGAGTTGGGAATTGCATCTGTGATAATAATAGTATCAGGCAGAGTGAAGCTATTTTTAAAACAACTACCTGCAGGCCAAAGGGTAGCCCCCAAGGGGAAAAATAATCAGCTCTGCTTTCTTTACATTTAAGCTTACAGCACTGTCAATGCCTGATAGTACTGGCCAGCATTCATTTAACATCAGCAAAGAGAAGTAAAAAATAAATGCAAGACAAAGATAAGAATGCATCAGAAGGACAAAAGTCCCTGATTCTAGAATTAAACTTAGCATGGTTGAACTAAAGCCCAACAAAAATGGATGTAAAACTCATCTCCCTTGCATACTTGCAAAGTTAGACAATATGAATTCAAAGGAAAAATATTTCTATAAAGTTTTCAGTTTAAATAATATCAAAGGAAGACACTGCTGCCTGATATCTAAACCGACAGCACCATCCCCAAAAATGTCTATTATTTTGAAAATCGACAGAAGAAGGAAAAGATAGAAAAATATACAAGTCATCTCATATAACTTTTACCTGCCATGTCTGAGTTAAAGAGTATGAATATTATTGTTGTCAAAATACAGAAATAGGTATAAATAGGCATTTATAGATTCACAGGACTGAAGGATAATTCGTGCTAGAAAGGACCACAGAACTTCTTGTCCAGCCTCCTGATCAGAGCATTACTGGGATGTTCATGGTCTTACCCTAAAGCCATGATCTTACAGAATGAGGTACTTTGCAATATGTAACTGCTGATTCACAGAGAGCCAGAGAAACTGGATCCAGTGTGGATGTCTGCATCAGGGATGTCCAGATAAGACAGAATGAATCTTGCCTCCAATACTTGGTTACACGGTGTTTCTGCAGATGCAGAGGTCAGAGAAGAAAGAAGTAGGGAATCTGTAGCAGAGTCTCTGTTTGCCCAAAGCTAAAGGAACACAGTAAAGAGCTACAGGACATTGTAGGGAAAGGACAAAGTTGCTTCGCACTGAGTTTTCTGTGATCAGAATTTAGTAAGTGAAAAAAAAAGACATAGGGAGATGCCTTAATTTTGGACTGTAGAATCTCATACTTTCTGTGCAAGCACAGCACAGACAGACCATCAACATGAGTTTTAGCAAATACTTGCCCTTTGGATTCTTATTTTTTAAAAGGCTAATTTGAAACACTTACAAAGCTCAACCCAGATAGATTAAGGCTGTGATTTTTTAAAAGCTATGTGGGAATTCTGAACCCACTCCCCGTGGTAATCTCAGGTGACAATAAAGCAATTTCTATTTTTAAATGTCCCATTACAATGGCTTAATATAAAATTCTACCCGTTGTACCACTAACTTGCTTTATTGTCAGAGCTTGGCATTTTGCATTGGTTAACTGCTAGAAAGAAAGAACAGTGTGTTTTGAATAGATTACCTGAGACACAAAGAACTAACTTACTTCCAAACTCTTTTCTACAGCTGCAAAATAGTATTGACTGCAGACTCACAAAATTACTTTCCTCTAAAGTTACTACTCAAACAGTGTTATTTAAGATCCTGATATTTTACAGGGATCGATCTAGAAAGGGACATGGGGATAGAGTAGACTCCTGATGTTAAATATTGAAATTTTTTCCTGCTACTGCCTTTTAAAAGGCTGCAGGCACTGACAGCCATCCCTTAAAGAAAATTTGTCATTTAAATATTTAAAGAAAAAGGAATAAACACAATCTCAAAATAATACAAAGGTAACAAGCCAAAAGCAGTTTTCAAACACTGTCTGCAAGGACAAGAAACAGGGGATCATTTCTTAGCTAATTAATATCTACTTAGTAGTTTATGCCCTGGTGTGCACATGTAACTCTATTTAATGTTAATGAAAGTTGTGTGCATGCTACAGAGAAGGCTAAACTTCTTAAAAGGGGTTGTTCAAATTGCTTCCAACAGACACAGGTCAAAGATTAAATCATTCAATTTGGCTTCCTCTGCATTACAAAACAAAAAAAAAAAAGAAAAAAGAAAAATGTAGATATATTAGATATATTAACAATATTCAGTACTTAACTGCAAAAACTATCTACAAGTATTGTTCTTACTGTATTTTTGTCAAGTTTTCAGGCTGTCAATGTCATTTAATTTCCCAGGTAAAAGGAAAATATGCCAGATTTCTGTATTGAAGTGTTGAGGTTACTTGCACAAGTGTAAAGAGAGCTCAGAGTTGGATTCGGCTGTCATTATATGTGATTTTGATTCTTGAACTGGTTAAGTAAACAGAAGAAAACTGTGGCTGGAACAGAGGGTCCAAAGACTTCAGTGATGCACAAGCAATAAGAGATTAGTTCTGTTTAGCTGGATTTCAGTAGCTCTACTAGGCAGATGTAGCATCAAACAAATTAATATAGTGCTTATTGTTGAACATCAGTGGAATATTCTCCACAACAGAAACAAGTGTAAACCCATCAAAGAATTCTTCACTAGTTATTATTTCCACTCACATGTGTAAATCTTACTGTCTGCACTCAAACATAGCCACAAACTATATCTGAGTGACAGGAATAAAGGATTCAGTTTTCTGGTGGCCTTCACCTTATATAGTCTTATATGGACTTGGTGTTTGAAATGCCACCTAAACAAATCAGTAGATAATCAAGGCTGAAGCCATTTCTACTTTCACTAGGCAGAGATGCCCTAAGCTAAATTCAAGGAAGAAAAAATAGGATTTATTGATCATATTTTAGTGGAAGTTCCTTCTTTCAGTCAGATGAATTGCTCTTTGAAATTATTGTGTTGAGGATAAGAAGAGTCTAGACAGGTAGTTCAGATGATAGAGACACAGACAACCTTCACTTTGGATTTGATTTAGTTGCCTTAAACCAGGCATTTAATGTCATTTGAAATGCTCTGGGATATCCAGAACATCTGTTCAGGCCTGGAAGGTGTAATGCAAGACCAATGGGAGAGCCACACATGTCCAGACGGATGTCAGATCCTAGGAAATCTGAAATGCCATCAGATATCTATGTTTGAGTAACCAAGTAGAACCCTCAGACACCTGCATTTTGAAGAATACACCTGCTATACATGGCTACTGCACAGTAGTTGTAAGTTTAAGAACTTTTATAGTAATTGGAGATCTATGTTTATTCACACATGGGCACAAAGTGATGTCTGAAGTGCCTCAGATTGTCCTGGTGTATCTCCAGCTGCTTGTCCAGAAGGACATGGATTTCCAGATGTTTTATTCTATAGCTTCCCAGACTAAGCTAATGTTTTGAAGTTCTTAACAACTTTCCTCAGTTCATGTGATATGGCATTAGGATTTTGAGGTATCTCAGTGAGTGGAATCTCTAGTCAATATAACTAACGATGGATTTGAAAACTAATACTCTAAGTCAACCTATACTGGGTCATTTACAATCAAAAACACCCCCAAAAAAACCCAAGCAAAATCGAAAATTCCCCATCAAAACTGATCCCCCCAAAACCCCAAACCACTAGAATACCCTTAAACATTCAACATAACATGTAGACACCTCACTCTACACCCTAAAATTTGTATATCTAAAATCTGTATATGTGTTCTTTATCCTCTCACTCAAAATAAATTAAGTGAACTAAATAAAGTGAATTCCTTTCCTGGGCACAAAAGCTATGCCCCTCTGAAGACTAGACTTCATTTGCTGCTTCTAGATTTTTGTGGTCTACTTTTGCTGGTTACTCATCCATCTCAGATATTGTGTCAGAACCCAGATTGCATTATCTGAGGACTCAAAAAACAGACTTAAATCAAGAATAACACTGGTTAGTAACATTAAGAATCTTACAGCACTGTAGAAATTACTTTTCCCTGCACACTTAACATGCTCTATGGAATAGTGAGAGCCTGAACAGAGAGGGAGAGAAGAAATAGACTTTTGGTTGGTTGGTTTGTTGGTTTGGTTTTTTTTCCATGAGAGGAGTAATGGCAAATGATACTAAATAATGTGTGGAGTAAATTCCATAAGGACTTGGTGATAGGGTTTAGAGGTTTTTAACTTCAGAATAGGGGTATGGCTGCAGAAGGTAAACAGGGAATAGGCATATGTTTGGGATTATACTAGGGATGACAGAGATTAATATACCAGGAAGGGCTATAGTTTGTCATGGCAGGGAGAGGCAATAAAGCTGAGGTGAATTCACAGTACCTGAAGCATGTTCTCTATGTCTGCTGATGTCATATGTCACTTAGAGAGGTGAAAGAGTGGAAACAAAAGGAAACCATGTCCTTCCCTCCTCTCACAACTTTCAGTCCATAGTCCAGTTTCTTCGGTCTCACTCTTCCAGTCACGTCCTGTGAGATCTTGTCCCTGCACCCTGAAGAGTTGTTTCCTACATGATCAGCCTGGAGCTAAGTAAGACAGTGTGACAAAATGATTGAAGTAGTTCAGGTGAGCTCAGACAGGACTGCTAAGGACAACAGAAATTTTTGACAAATGATACCTAAATGAAAATGTTTTGCCAAGCATCAAGGTTTGATATGGTAATCATTCTTCTATTCACAAAAAGATTTGGCAGCCAAATCTTTAGGGATGGTATTCTATCTTTTTTTTTTTTTTTACCTCCGTACAAACACATATTTACAATTAGGAAAGAGAGATTTGCTCTTAATGAAAAACAAGAATATTAAAAAAAGGGCAAATTTTAAGATAGGATAAGAGCAGCAGTCCTAAAAAAACTACCATATCATCTCGGTGGTTTCCTTAAAGTCATTTGGTATTTAGATGCAAAGTATTTTTTATTCCCATGATTCCTTAAAACCTGCATCGTATTTCTATGTCTTTACTTTGCTCTTCAGTCATAATGTAAAATTAACTCCAGCTAGACTGCTGAGCTTCTGACTAATACTCTCAAATCAGCCCCAGTTTTGCATTTCAGAATCTCTATCAGCTCTGCAAAACATTGTCTCCTGAGGGCAGGCAACAGTTGGCATTTTTAAAACCCAGAAGCAAGTGTTTGAGTTTGATGAGGCTATAAACTCCCTGACTGATGTTCCGTGCTCAGCAGGAGAGAGGATACAAGCAACAAAAGAGTCTCCAAGGAAAGGGTCTGCTCTGTGTCCAGACCCAGTAAATCCTTTGCTGCTTCCTGAGATTGCAAACAAGGCTGCTGATTACAGGCAGATTTTTCCCAGGGTCTTTATCACTCTTCCTGACAGTTTGAGATTATTTATCAGCAAGATCTAATACCTTAAACGTTTTCGTCAAGTTCTGTTCTTGAAAACACTGCAAGAAAGAGTTGAGGCAGACAGAAAACACAGTATTCCACAAGGGCAAACAACTCTTTAATAAACCTAATATTTCACTATAGAATATCCCATCAGTGATATTTTGGTAACGAAGCATTATTTGACAGATTCAAAGGACTGCAGGATAACTTAGCATGGCTCTGGAAACAAGCTTTCAAGCCTCAGGAGGTCAAACTGACTACATCTTTTTAATGGGTAGGCATGGAGCAAGGCAATGACCTAAGTGCTGTGAGAAATAAAGAAACATTCTGCTGTCATTGCTGCCTTTCTGATTAACTCCCTGGCTTTCTCCTGTGATTACTGGAGATTTTCCAGTCAAGGAACACCTTCTGCCTGACACTGATACATGCTGCTTGCGTGACATGAGAAGATGTAAGAAGTTGTCATCTGCTCTCCAAGTGTAAAAAAGCAGGGAATGCTTCTTTCTTCAAATCCCTAACACTGTAAAGGACTAGGTTTGTGCTTTTGGCCAAGCAAGAGGAGGAAAATAGGGAAAAAGAAATTCTGCTGTGGTTAAAAATTTAATGGCAAGAGTAGTTTAAGAATTTGTATTTCTGTACAAGACTGAAGTTCTTTGGCAGCCTATGTAAAAATGAACTCTTTTTGTGAGCCTTTCAGGATTGCACGATGCTGTAAGATGCTGGAAATGTGTCCATGAGTGTTCACTCCCGGACTGCAGCTCTCCTCACCGAAGCCACCTGGTGCTTTACAAGTAAAGCAGTACACAACTATTACTCAGCCCTTTAAAATTAAGCTTCACTTACTTCACCTGTGCCGTGCCACATTTGTTTCTTTAAATGTGCTCTTTTAAATAAGCTGAGATCAACTGGGACTGTGTAAGAGACATCACACCTGGGTTTCCCTCATGCCACTTGGAGACAGATTTTGAAAAAGGGGGATTAAATATTCTCTTTCTTTTGAAATGTAGGTTGGGCATCTTTTGAACAGAAGTGTCAGATGGTTGAGATCTCCATGTAACCTCTTTGGGGAGTGCTCGAGGTTTCCTCTGTGCTTGCCTGCAGTGAACGTGATTCATTAGTGTAAGATGGAGTTACTCAGACTTTTAGCTCTGGTGGTCTTGGGTCAAACACTGGTGTGTCAGAAGCACCAGAACTGCTGAGCTCACTTACAGCTCTGGTGCTGGAAACAAGAAAAGTGACTATCAGCAAAACTGGCAAAAATACAGCACCTCTTATTAGGACAGACACAGGTGATGGTTCTCCAGTTTGAGCTGTACAGCCAGCCTGTCCATCAGTTCTCTTGTTTAGCATGAGCTGGAATTGGATTAGAAATATCATCAACAAAACTGTTCTGGGCAGGCTAACACCAGGACTGCCAACATTCCCAGCAAAAATCCAGGATGCACACTGAAACAGAGGGTATAACTTCTTCTTCCTCATGATCAGGAGGGAGAAGATAGCTGGCATTGGAGTCATCCAATTTAACACACAACCAAGCAGAAATAATCACCCATCTCCTGAAGGATATGAGCCTTGTGACAGGGGTGATGTACAGCATGGAAGGAGATGGACAGACAAATCACAGCAATATTATCTTTTTTTTTTTTCTTCCCCCTCACAGAAGCAGTATTTGCAAAAATGGATATATAATTCACCTTTTTAGATCACAAACTCTTCTGGGCTCACAGAAAGTCAAGTACAATGACCTCTTTTTGGTCTTTGGAGTGCTAAAGTAAAAAAAATGCAAACATATTTAATGATAAATAAAGGTGATCCCCAGAGAAGAATCTGAGCTAGGTGAGGAGGATAATTTCTTTCAGGGGCCATGAACTTAGCATACATGTAATAGACTAAGTTTCAGGAGCTCATAATCACTTTAAAGGAACATTTGATTACGGATTACAAGGTTTGGCCTTGTTCAGAAACAGCTGCAGTCTTCATCCCTTGGGCACAATGTGTAGGTATATACTTGCAAGTATCCCTAAACTTAGTTTATTAGGTTAATTGGACAGTAAAAGATATCCTTTATGAAAATTCTGCTATTTTATATTTCATATTTATCATCTTGACCTTGGTTGTTGAACTTTGCTTCTTTCCTGTCCCATGATGATGTGTAGAAGCAGTGTGAGCAAGTACAGCCTAACCCACTGGAAATAATCATCCTCAAACTGTGAGGAAGTGCTGCAGCTATTTGCAGAGAGAAAGCTCACATTAAAATGTGCATCTGTGCACAGACAGCTCTATCACCTGTCAGGATTTCACTTGGAACTCCTCAAATTGGGCATTTTTCTGTGTGGTAGTCAGTGGGATTAGTCATGTGAGAGCGATTTGGAGGCAGTGACCTGGTCCAAGTCCTCTGGCAGCACTTAAATCTCTTGCAAGTCCATGCACTCAACAGATTCAGTGTGACTAATGTTTGCTGAAAGCTGCTTCTCCTTCAAAACACCACACCTGCAATGAAGACGAGCAGTTCTGCACCAGGCTAATAGCAGTAACCTCAGGGAGTAGTTACTCTCTCATTTCAAACACTTGAAAGAGGAACAAAAATCTATGAAGTTGCTACTGAAGTACAATTAAGATGGTGTTTTCAAGTGCAGTGTAACCTTAAGCTGGAGAAGCAAGAGAGTTAAAATGGAAGCACTTATAAAGCAGTAAAAGCTCCTCTGCATGAGGCACTCTGCGTGCACAAAATTACAGGATTAGAAACCTTTCAACCAATCCAGTGCCTGTGTAGGCAAAGGTTTGTAAAGGACTTTTAAAATGTTTTTTTCTGTGAAAGAGAAGAATAAGTGTGTAAGTGGCCAGAAGGGTCATTTGGCTGGAGGAAACAGAAATCCAGACCACTACCATTTGAAGCCTTTCTTGAAGTTGTTTAAACTTATATAAAAAGATTGAAGCTTCCTCTGTGGCCCGAGCATATGCTGATTGTTTTTTTAGATAAGTCTTGGGAACTGCTTACAAGCAATTTATATTTTCAATCCATTTGTTGCCATCAGAAAAACTGAAAAAAAAAAAAAAAATCTTTTCTGGTGAAAAAAATCAATTCCCAAGCAGTGCCCTGCCTGCATAAACCTCATGTGTTTCTACTTTAAAACCCTGAGCTCCACACAGGAAAACCAGTCCTCAGTGAAGCTTCCAGGATCATGTTTTAAATGACTTTAAAATGCAGGGGGAGGAATATATTTATATGCAGATATAAACTAAAATAGAGTTTGGCTTTAAGAGAGAGTTTGGGAACAGAGTATATTTTTGAGCCCAAACCTGAAAATCCTAGAATATTTTTGGTGAATGACTGTTTAAGAAATATAAAACTCTTCCTATAGCTCTAATTCATTACATTCAACAGAGCTGTCTATTACTCTTCATTAACTAATAAAGAATCCTTGAATGACTACCTTTATCTGAAATAGCTAAATTTCAGACAAACATAGTTAGGTCAGATTAATCCCTCTGGAAATAACACATGGAATGTTATGAATATATAGCACTTTTTTTTTTTTAAGTTTCATTTTATTTTTTAAGATTTTGAGCATGGAAAATATGACAATTTTTTTTTTCCTGCACAAAAATCCAAATACACATAACAAACAGAAATAAAATACAGAAGTGATTTGGACCAGTTACTACATGGATGTAGGAAAACTGTTAATAACGCTGTAAAGAAATCAGTATTACTTCTTACATATATCTATTTTCCTTTCTGAGTACTTCTCAGTCCATTAATGACCAAGGAAGACATGAAACAACATCCACTTGGGCATGTACAGAATCATATGCAAGTTTTGTCTAATATAAATTTTAAATTATTACTAGAGTATGATAAAAATTCCAGATGGTTTGAAAAAGTGTTAATTACTTAAGTATCTAATCTATCAATCCTTAACAGAAAGTGCAGCAATGTCTAGATTTGATAGAATTATGGTTAATTCAAATCAAGGTGGAACTGTGAAGAAATCTTTGCCAAAATGGTGTGAATTCATGCATTTGTGACACGTGAAGTCATAAATAATATACGTAACAACAGATAAACTGTGGCAATCTAATAAATCTTGCAAAGTGTTTTCGGTGGGGAATCACCATCACATTTGAGAATACTGTGCTGTGTTCTTCATGCTGGCACTGAGAAATGAAACTGCTAAAGCCACTGCAGAATCCTGGAGGAAGTTCTGGAAAAGGAGGCTGCTTTTATCTCATGAGCTACAGGAGTGGCAAGTGACTTGATGACAGTATTTCTATGTGATCTGGAAAGAAAATGCTGGGTAGCACCAGCATAGGAACCCAGAACACAGTGCCAACAGTTAACCAGGCAAATATATTATTGCATTCTATATTAGAACCACCTTTTCAGGCACTATAATTTAAGCAAATCCAGTTTACTAGACTCAATATGGAAGTAAACTGGTGAAGTTTAATGACATATGGTATAAAGATATCAGACCAAATGATCCAGTAGTCCCTGCTCACTCCAGACACAATGAATCTGTGAATGAATTTTGTCAAATGACTGATTAAAGCCATATCCAGTGGGTAATCCAGACTTGAACAGCAGAGGAAATTCAGCAGAGATTCTCAGTGATGCTCATGCTTTTCTGAGACTTGAGGAGTCAAACAATTCCACCCAGGCTACTTCTTCTTTGTGAAGGAGTTTTTGAAGATGGATACAGTGGAGAAAAAAAAAAAACACAACTGTAAATTAAACTCATCAGTGATGCTGGATCTCAAAAGCTCAGAGTCTTCCAGATCATCTCTCACTTATTTTACTCTTCTCCATGTCCCCAGCTTGAGTTCTGCAAGTGTTGATTTTTGAAGTTAACCTCAAAAGTGAGACTTTGGGTTTAGGGCCTGAGAAAATCCACAAAAGTCTGTCAGGCCAGAAAACTTGGAGGTTAGATAGGTTGACATGTTGTTTGGACAGGAAACAGCTTGCTGTAGGGAGCTCCTGGTTGCTTTATATCCTTGGACTTGTCATCAGAATCAAAACAGCTTGAAGCAGCACTTATGACTCATTTTCAGTGTGGAACAAAGCCATAAGTTAAGCACCACATGCTATGAGTGTAACACATAACAGGCCCCTGAGCTACACAGAAAAGTTTTGCCCAGTTTTCAAGTGTCAGTCTAGTTTTCCTTGTGCCTAAGGCTTTGTGACATCTTGACATCTGTAATCAGGTTCATTTCTATCCTTACCACCCATGATAACCTGTCACTCTTCACCTTCTCCTCTTACTATTCCACTACTATGGATTTAATCTGTAGTTTTCTATGCACTAAATTTAAGGCCTTGCAGTTTTCATGTATTATTCACTTCCATTTGCTATACTTGTTAAACAGTATATGTTCATTGGAGTTAATAAATCACCATTCACTTTCCTCCTTGCATTTCCCAGCACAGAGTTATTACTCAATCTACCTCTACCGACAGCAGCTTCAGAGCTTCCACAGATTTCTCTGTATTCATGAAGCTATTTATCATGTACCTGTCTCAAATATTAGCAAAGTAAGCTTGCTCAAAAGGCTTAAGCTGTAATCTGTTGGTGATGTATGTGGAAGCCAACATATATCTGACTCAAAACCATGTGAAATGTCTAACTGCTGGTTGTATGACACCCACCTCAGGGGTAATCTGAGGGTATTAATATGCTTATCAAAGAATAGAAAGAATGCTATCATCCTTGTGTGTCTCTTACAGATAAAGAAGGGACAAAAGCCTGAAGTTCCTATTAATTTTGAATATCTGTTTTTGCTCTCATGCCCTCAGGAAGTCATTGCTGGAGTTGGTGACTGGGGTTTTTGACCTTTCTGCGCCTCTGAAAGGCTTGACTCCTTCACTTCCACTCCTCCAGCACAGCGTGAGGCTGCAGGGAGGCGCCAGAAGGTCAGGGCTGCCTACACAGGCAGGTGCAGGCAGGTTCCAGAGCCTGCTGCCTGTGGCTTCAGTCAGTGAAAAGTTACTATTTCTGTAATCAAAGCTGAGCTGCTGGTTCCAAAGGGAACAGATCCACGTTACCAGTGCTTCGCTGTGTGATTCACAGACTTGTTTCTTTAGGTCTGACCTTCATTCTTATTTCCCATGTTAAGTATTTTCCTTTTGGTTCTATTAGAATATGTCCTGTCCTGTTGCAACCATTTAACCACATCATAGAGGCAGTTTCTTAGGAATAATTTGATTTTTTAAAATTTGCTAGTTCAATCATTTTTGTGCCAGCAAAAATATTCCATCAATTTTTCTTGTATCTTTGGAGGGTGCCATTGGACATAACCCCACCCATGAATGTTTCCTCATTATATTAATCAAAACAAGTCTTTGAAAAACCAAAGAACTAATCAGAAAGTTTCAACTGCTTCTTTAGAACACGAAGAAGTTTTTTTCCAAGATTATTACCTTCGACTTTTATAATTAGACATAATATTTCTTCAAAGTAGAGCACTGGCTTTTGACAAATTTAAAGAATGACAAATTCCATTGAGCGACAATTCAAACAGATGACCTTTCATTCCTGTTTCATTAATATGACAAAACCCCCTTTTAAGCAACAGGAAGAAAATGATAGTTCTAATTCTCAGTTTGAACAGAAATATAGCCAACTATGTAGGCAATGAGACTAATATGGAAACATGTTTTTAAGTACAGCTTGTTGGAATGATCAAATTGTTTAGGTCCAGTTCATCAAAGTGCCTTATGTGCACCCTAGATTAGAGACATTAAGATAACTAAATTGTTTTAGAAACAGAGAAACATTCTCTCAGGGGGGAAATTCATTCCTGAGGAAGGAATGATACTGCATTACCCTCTGGATGACCCTTTGGAACTATGTTCCCAACCTTTTGGACATTTTGGGACTATGTTCCTTCAGGAGCTATGAACTCAGGTAGTTTTGCTAAGGCAATTGTTTCAAATAAGCCCTCAGAGCCCCCCTTTTATACCTGTAAAGTGGGTGTTGCTCTCCTTCAAAATGGCATCATGGTAAATATTGTCAGACCGTGAGATCTGTGCCACTGTCTGAGGTATTTGGCACCTAAGCTGGATACGCAGCCTCATTAGTTTTGAAAATATTAATGGTAAAAGCAGAAGCACATTTTGAATTAATCTGATGCACAGCACTCAAGAAATCCTGTCCTGTCACAGTTTAGAGTATTTGAGTGTGCTCAGACCATCAGTCACAGGGGGTGTGTGGGAATTATTAACACTAGCTAATGATAAGAAAACATGACATTTTTCTTCTATTATAAAATTCAGCAAGATTTTAGAAATTTAAAAACGAAATTTTCCCACCTTAGAGAATCAACATAAGCCTTTTGCTTTTAAGAACACAGCTTTTGTAATATCCTGCATTAATGTGCCAGTGAGGAATGAGAAACTTATATTTTTCTTTTTTTTTCTTTTTTTTTTTAATCACCTTTCCAAGTTCCAAAACTTAAGAAGAGGCAAAACTATGCAAAGTAGATATTAATTCACAGCTTCATATGTGCTAACGTATAGATAAGTGACTACAGAGAAAGGAGGAATAATTACCTTGTTATAGCCATCTAAATTAAAAACACGTCTTAGGTCTCATGTGACTAGTGGAAAAGGTGGGCAGCTTCACAGAACAGTCCATCTAATCCTAAAATAGATATGCAAAGTAGGTGGGACAGTCACATCATCCTTACACAGCTAAAATAGGGCAGATGAGTCCCATCTGAAAATAATGGGTGTCTATAGGTAAGAATTCAAAACAAAGAACTCTGACACCCTAAGGGTGTCATCAACCAGAAACTGCTTCTATTAAAAGATGTTTCCTCTGTCTTTCTAAGGACTTATAATAACTGCTGACCAAAGACAGCAGCACACTCATCCTTTAACATTAGGTCTCTTAGCCAGGAATGGCAGGACCGAGACTCCAGCACCAACATGTGTCTGATGAAAATCCTGTGTATTCCCACACTGAAAGGCTAAAGAACCCACATACAGCTGCAAAACCAAATTGCTGTACCTCAGTTCTTGTACACAACTGCGAACAAGATGTGGATGTTTGTTTGCAATGGATTGACAAAGCCATGAGAAAATGCTCTTTTTCACAGGATTGCTCCGAAGCTCCTCGGTTAGGCTTGCACGTGTACATGTACATTTATATATATGTGTGTGTGTATGCCTTCAGTTACAGATGGGTTGAAAGTGCTCTTTGACCAGACTGGGTTATTTTCAACTTTCAATTACAATCTTGCAAGTAAAAACTCAAGCACAACCTAAATGAATCCTCTAGTGGGTGGTGAATCTGGTATGTCCAAGTGTAAGGTGGGTTCTGAACTGTCCAAACCAGACGTGCCAATAAAAAGCAAACAAAAACCAGAATGAAATGTAACTTTCCACATCTAAGGACATAGCAGAACTGCTCTTTCAAGGTCTGTTAGCATTTGTAATGAAGCTTCTTGCTATGTTCTGGTAGATTTTTAACTGACTGGTGATAGAATTTAGCATCTGTGCCTATTTATTACCTACAGCTCCCTTATGTTCAGCTTCAGTCATCATAGCTTGCTGACATTTTGGAACCAGTGTTTCCATTAACTCAAGTCAAGTAGCACCTTATTTCTGAAGTAGCCATATCTATTTTAATAGAGGTATTTAATAGCATAGCACCCTCCTCTAAAAATGACAGTGACAGAGTAAGATCTTCTTTCTGCACTATATCACTTAGGAAAAGAAGACAAGAATAGCCCATAAAAGCAGGATTCATGTGAAGCTTTATCTAGTTTATCACCAAGGAAGGTGGCAGGAGTGAGCCATCATACATTTCTAAAGAATACTTTAGAACAAGAATAAAATAATGGTTATTGGATAGAAACAGGTAAGCCTTTCAGCCTTGTTAAATATTAAACCATAAATATTAATATCTAATAAAATGTTGTCTAGAAAGACAATGACAAGTTGCTTTTAAAGGAAGAAAAAAAAAGAGAACTATTTGCTTCTTTAACCAATCCTTATTCAAGTAAAAAACAAAGCATTTGGTGAAATCAAGTAAAGTAAAGCATTCGGGGAAATCGTAATAGACTGAATTGTAACATTTAATTTTCTAGGGAATAAAAGAAATCAAGCTTCAGTGTTAAGAAACAAAAGCCCAAACCAGCAGAACACACAAAGGTTTTGGCTGAATTTCTGAAACCTGCACTACAAATACAGATCAGGGATGGATATTTTACCATCTCATAAACTTTGCTTAAAGACGGTTCTGTGGTTGGAGTTTTCATGATTTGTTTTTCACTTTCCTATGGGGATTTTCTAGTATCTGATAAGAACTCATATCACTGACTTTCTCTCATCAGTAGCTGCTCTTTCCTCAGTCATCGATTTCCCTACAATATGCCAGACCTTTGTAACCTTGAGACCATTATTGCATCAGTAAAATTTGGCTGAAATGGGCCAGACAATTAAAAACCAGCCAGGGTGAGGTGGGGGAGAGTGAGGCAGACAGAAAAATACAGAATTTTACACGCATACTGAGCACATTTCTCCTTTTCTTAAGACTCTGAGTTATTTGCTTGAGAGGAAGATTTAGAGCACTCAAGCTGAACAGCGAGTAGCTCCCTAATTTACTTGGCAATCCTAGAAGCCTGAATTTCTTATACAGAAAACAGACAGAAGTAGGATGCTACTAAACAGCAACTCAGGGTATTTGCATCAATTATCCAGAATAAGTAGCAAAAATACTATCCCTTCCATATTCATCCTTCCTCATATGTGACATTCACTGTCACAAAGGACTTACAACATCCTCCTCTGTAGGTCTCGTAATTTTTTCATCATGGGACCTAAATACAGCCTGTTTAGTAGTAATTTCTTAATTAACATCCAAAATTTAAAGTGTTTCAAGGAGAAGTGCCTTCAATAAACTGTATCTGAGGAAGTAGGTAGTGCAAGGTCACCATTATGGAAGAGATGCATCTTGAATTGCCTGGAGGATTAAGTGGTTATTTATTTGTAAGTTAATCTAGAAACACTAAAACTAACATTTCCTCATTTTCCACTGTATTTTTTATTATAAGTAAAATAAATATAATAGACAAGACCTCTATTGTAACATGAATTGTAAGGTTTTAAACCCAGCATCTCTACAATATTACCTTTAAAGATGAAGAAGACTGACAAAAGGTTATCAGGTAGACACGGGAATCTTTGGCTGACGTAGATCAGACCAATTTCATTTGGAACATTGAATCAATGTAGGTTTATATCAGAAGATTTTTTGAAATGAAGTTTTGCTTTTCCCGACTTGCTGTGATTTTAATCTTTTCTTAGTCCATAATTTACTAGGTTAAACAAGAGAAGTAGTAGAGAGATCAAAAAATAATAGTTCAAAATGCCCAGTGAAAACTGATAGTTAAAAATCAGGTACTGATTATCTAAAGAAAAACTCACTGTACAAGAGTCCCTGTACCTTGCATACAAATCATACATGAGCCCTTAGAGTTGTGAAAAAATCTTGACAGACAATTGCTCATTAAAATCTGATAATTGTAATCAGAGTTCTTTGACTCCCTCTAATTGGTAACAACAGAACTAAAGTAATCTGTGCTTTTGGCATTCCGTCTGTCTAATGCATCTCATAAGAATTAGAAGGCAGTATCTAGAAGAAAAAATGCTTTATTAGTGATAGGATTTAAAAGACATCAATTAACTTCTTTACCCCCCCTTTTTTCCTATAAAAGACAAGGCAATTTGTTTCCTTGATGTGTGAACCATCATCAAATCTAAATTCACAGCAAGAACACTTCTGAGATAGCCCAAACTTATCATAAGGTTAATGAACCGTTGCACTAGTCCGATCTAACCCATTTATCAATGAATAAAATTGCTCATCTGCTATCTTGCAACACAATTTGGAATAAAACTGCCAAAATAAGAACTTATTTATGTTTCTCTTTAGCTCAGATTGTGCCTTCAGATTGTAAAATTTGTGTATAATAGGTCAGTAATACAAGGAGAGTTTATTTTCCCGTAAAAGTCGCATATTTTGTGTGAACCAATTTCTGATTTTTGGAATATGGTTTTTCTGTGAGATTAGAGTTGGATCTTCCATATTTCAAGTGATTTCAGTTTTGAGGTCTATCAAGACAATTTAATACAGGTTTCTGTATGGATTATGTTACACAGCATCTTTCAGGAAAAGTCAGGGCTGAAAATAGAAGCATAGCAGGTGACTATCACCATGCTATCATGCTAGTCTGTTATTGTTGCATATATTTAGTTAGTTATTATACACCTTAACCAAAAATTAAGCTGGATGCAGTGTATCAAAACCTGAAGGTGCCAGGTTTGGAATAGTCAACAAGGGAAAGTTACTGATAAATAACCATTTCATTACTCACAAGGTCTTGAGTGCTGTTCAGCAGAAGGGAGAAGCAATGAAAGTAAAGTAGGTGATGCTTTTTGTTATGCAGAAAGAAATGATATAGCAGTCTGCCCATTGACACTGAGGGCATAGGTCTGAGCCAGCAGGCTGGGAAACAAGGGGGTCAGAAGCTGAGTAATGATCATTTCATCCACAGGAATTGCTGCCCCCTTCAGTCACAGGTGAATGAGTTCTGGAAGTTGGGACATAGGATGAAAACAAACCGAAGAATTTGTCTTAGACCTCTGGGCCACTGAAGGTGAAAAACGAGGAAATGAAGTGTAAGACACTTGCTGTGGAGTACACTTCCAGATAACTGACCTCAAGTTGGAGAAAACTTCAGAAAATTCTGCAAAAACCTTTCTTTCTCCTACGAAGTTTTGTTGCAAACAGAACAGCATCCACAGGGCTGCTTAATTGTCCCCAGGCAACCAGAGTTGTAACATAAGAGCCCCGTTAGATGCTGTGTGTGTGTGATGGGCAATTCTGTGAGTAGTGCAGTCACTGTGCCTATGGAAAATCCAAATTTAAAACTGTAGTTGCTCATACACTGATACTCTCAGGCACATGGTGTCACTCCTGGAGGTGACCCTGTGTAGGGCTAAGGGTTGCACTTTGACGACCCTTGTGGGTCCCTTCCAACTAATAATCCTTTCTGTGATTCTGTATCTGATATGAAAAGCCTTCAATGCCATAATATCCATAAAAGAGATATCCATAAAAAGGATATTTTATATTATTTTTCTATCTCTGGAACAACAGACACTGTGAAGAAGAAACAAAAGATTTTAATGGATTAGAAAAAAAGCCTCATACTGTTCCAACAAAAAAAACATTACTTGCAGGACACTGTTTCCACTTATTGTCTACATACAACTTTTTATTTCCACGGCTCACCATCAAATGCTCAATTACAGGTGTAACTTGAAGCAGCATGTGGGACATAGAAACTTCTCCCCCAAAAAAGTTATCCATTCTCTTTAGACTTACAGCACTCACACTTCTCACTTAAAGTTTTTGCTTTAAAATATTGCTTTGCAGTTCTCGGGATTATCAGTGATGATTTTCAATGAAAATCAAGTTAAGTATATTGGGCACTTGTGGTCCTAAAACCTACAATGACCTCATGGTTCTTATGACAAGAAAGAAGATAAAAATTGAATACTAACTTCTTTGTTTTTCGTCCCCAACAATATTCCATTCCTTCACAAATAACACCTAAACACCATTTTGATTTATTTTTTTCCTCTGGGCTCAAAATCAAAGTCAGTCAGAAAAATAGGATATATCACCTAAAACTTCTCCAGATATATTGCTGACAGAAGAGAAAAAAAAATTCCAGAGTAGAAAAAAAAAAGGACAAAATTAAAGATATAAATACATTAAAAATATGAAGAAATTAAGCTCTACACAAAGAAATTCAGAAGTCATAAAATAAAAAAGGTGTGATATAGTCAAGTCTTACTGCTTATAACACAGACACATGGAGTTTTAAGAATCTGTTCTTGATTGAATTGTAGCATAGCTTGTGGATAAATATATCTAATACTGCTGATCATGGAGCATTTCTAGCAACTGACATTAAATTATTTTGTTAATCATCTTTACTATTAAAAAACTTTTTTCGTTTTCATCTTGACACTTCAATATGTGTCAGTGGATTCCATTCTGTCTGATTTTATGAAAAATCTCTAAACAAAGCATTCCTTGTGCTTATTTGTCCTTATAGATTGGGATCAAGTGATCCTTTGAAAATCTTATTTATAATATAAAGACAGTAATCAGGTGGGATCTTCCATTCTGAGGCTTGCAAAGAAAAATGGACAGGGTGAGCTGGGAAGTATTTTCCACTCTCGGAAGCAGAGCTGTGCTTAAAATAGTCAAGGATAGGATCTTTCAAAGTGGTCTTCAGGAGTGAGTTACCCAATTCAACTGTGGATGGGGGGTCTCACTTTCAGGCCTCTTTGAAAATCCCGGAGTTAATTATCAGTGTTTGTACAACTCTTTGAGCCTTCAAGATGTTCTAAAAAAAAAAAAAGTAAGTGGGATGATAGTTTGTGTTAAACACAGCTTGTAAATTATATAAATCACACTTTAAATCCCTGAATAGATCGATCATGTTCTGGGAGTTTTCCCTCTAGGACATGTATAAACAGATTCAGTTACAACTCTACAGTTCCTAACATCATCTTACTAAGCAGATCTTTGAAAACTCCAAAACAAGAGACTCTGAACTGACCCTGAGGTAACATCTGAGAGTCTCATCTTATTTTCAGCATCATGTTTAAAACACACAACTTACATGATGTAAGTGCTTCTGGCAAAACTAAATGATTGTAATTATAGGTAATTTAGGTACTAATAATTCGTGATCTACTTAATAAACGATTGAGGAGGAAAGAACTGTCTCACATTGCTCCTCTTCCTGAAGTCAGAAATACCCCAGGTAGCAGTTAGCTGATGACTGGCATCTCTCTCAAGGTCTGCAAGCCTCCAAAGAGAAAGAGTGTAACAATATAGAAAGCTAAAATTCACATGATAGGGACAAAAGAGAAAAGAGTTTACAGAAATAGAGCATTTCGAGGCATTGTTGTCTTATGGGTTAGTTTTAAAAAAATACTACTTACTCCACAATACTGTAGAAGTCAGTAATTTTCCAGCCTTTCTCTGACATCCTGGTTGTTACAAGGAGCAATCTTTTTTTCGTGGTTTGAAGGTGTTCTATGTTCCTGGGATGCCTAATAGCATTGGTTCTTTGATTTTATCGTTGCTGCATCAGATGTGCTGAAGTCCTGAAAGGGTGCTAACATTAGTAATTTGTGGGGAGTGCCATAAAAAATACTGCAAATGAACCAGAGTACAGATAAGCAAAAATATCTTTATAATCAGTGTTACAAAAAGACTAAAATGCTTTAAACTCTCACATTATGGTAGATAAATACTAACTACAGTAGGAAAGCCATCATGTCCTCAAAGCTTAGGATTCAAGCAGATCATGTAACCAAAGTGTGAAGAATAGAGACACAAGAAGTTGGTTATGAAGTAGATAACTGGCAGAAGCAATCCCTCTTTACACCCTATCCTGGACTTCAATCAGAATTACATCTCAGGAACTTTGAATTAAAATATGAAACAAAATTCACACTGGAAAAGAAAAAGTGAGAAGGAGCAGAGAATCTTTCACTTTAGAGGTGTTTTCTTTGATAACAAACTTGCTCTATTTAAACATTTTTTCTGTTTTCTTCATAAGCCAGATGAGGTTGAGAAAAAACAGCCTGTTTGGGACATAAAGAAATAACAGAACTTTGATCATCTCTTAATTTAAAATATGACATTTAATAAATAATGTCTGTTCCCTGTGCAAAGACAACACTTAGTTAATACTTTTGGCACCATTTAAGGTATTTTATTTCTGAAACCTATGAAGTTTCTGTGCTGAGTTTTTACCTGAGGGCTTCTAACACAGCAATCACTCTTTATTTTACATATTCCCCCCTCGATATTCTCATGGTACAGTTTTCATGCTCCCTGTGGTTGTATTCTAGAAATCACACTGCAGATTTGAATATCTGGGAGCTACAAGGGTTGTGGACAGTGGCTCATTCTTGCATATGTGTGTACAGCATGCATGTAGTGAAAGAGCCATCTGACCTTCTGTGGCTTGCCATTAATAGCAGTACTGGCTTCTGGTTGTAAAAGACTCAGGATTTCAAAGGTTTGCAGCAGGATGTTTCTTAGCATAAGCACCTGCACTCTAGTACTAAATTTAACAAAGACTAGTGGTTAAGTAAGACCTTTCCACACAGAGAAGTTATTGCTAAAAATGTTTTAATATGCCATGGAGAAGTGTTTCCTAGAAAGATATTGTTTTTTGTTGACTGTGTAACTGTGGTTCTTTGTGACTCAACCTGTGCATGTTCAAATTTCCCATGCGTTGCACGTCTGTGGTGTGAGACAGACCCTGCCCTGCCTTTTCTCCAGAAACTTCAATTTAAATACAGGCAATGGAACAAACAGTGTCTCCTTGTGACCTCAAAGGCCAGTGGCATCCAGGGGTGCTCTAGGAAGAGAATTGCCAGCAGAGTGTGATCCTGCCCCTCCACTCAGCCTTAGTGAGATACATCTGGAGTGCTGTGTCCAGTCTTGGGTTCCTCGCTACAAGAGAGACATGGAGCATCTCTTTTGTGAGGAAAGGCTGAGGGAGCTGGGTCTGTTCGACCTAGAGAAGAGGCAACTGAAACGGGACCTCATCAATGTCTGTCAGTAACTGAAGGGTGTGTGCCAAGAGGATGGATTAGACTCTTCTCCATGGTGCCGAGCAACAGGACGACAGGAAACAGGCAGAAACTGATGCATGAAAAGTTTCACCTGAACGTGACGAAGAACTTCTTTCCTGTGCTGTGACAGTGCACTGGAACAGATTGCCCAGAGAGGGTGTGGAGCCTCCTTCACTGGAGATATTCAAGAACTATCTGGACCCAATCCTGTGCTGTGTGCTCTGGGATAACCCTGCTTGAGCAGAGAGCTTGGACCAGATGACCCACTGTGGTCCCTTCCAATGTAATCCATTCTGTGACAGTGGACCTACCACAAGTCTACTAGCTGAATTATTTTTTTCACCTTCAAGTTTAGTTACATAATTGCTGACAATTATTGAAATTATGACAATTAGTTGAAGGATTATACTTGTCCAATCCATTTTGGTCCTAAATTCGTGTGATACCATAACGACAGATAGAGTGTGCCCTTCCTTTTACTGAAAGTTGGAGAAAAATTTGACTTGAAGAAAAATTGTCAATTGTCATGAATAGACTGAAGTTATTCTCAAGGGAACTTGGTGCCCAAAGCACCAATTCACATCTTTTTCATTTAAGTTTGCTAATGTAGCTTTCACTGGACATCTCTGTAGTCTGTACATGTAGTGTTCCTTCAGAACTTTGTATCACTACAATGACACAGTAAATTGGATACATTCAGCATAATTACATGAAGACTTTTCAACCATCTTAAATTAGACAACAGAAATAATGCACTTAGATTAGAATAAGTTTCACTTGTCTGTATTTATAAATAAGCTACAACTCCTCTCTTAACACTTACTTGCTCTCTCCTTTGATGGGAAATTGTTGGAATTTTGTTACAGAAACACCTGCACAGTGGCAAATTGCTTATAGGCTCTAACTCCATTCCACTCAGCAGTAAACACGACAGGGGAGAAATCCTGGCTCCATAGAAGTCGAGGAAGAGGATGGGGGAATTTCAGCACCCTGCAGTCCAGAGTAATTTTGCTGACTTCACTGTAGCAATATTTCACACAGTAATCTTTGCAAATGAAGGTAAGTTTTTTGAGTGATGCTGGTAAATGAGGCAACTAAGATGTTTTAAATCACTCTGCTAAAAATTCTTGGTATTGAAAATAGGTGCTTACTTTAAAAATATATTAACAGACCCTAGTTAGCAGGGGAAGTAAGGACAAAGTTACAGAGAGAGAAGAAAATATTCAACATAATAAGTAAAAATGATAATACATTTCTAATAGGCACCTTTGACTAGACTGGTAGTTTAGTGGTGGTAATTATTTTTTCCCAAAAAACATTTATAATCCATATATAGAAAAACAACAGTACTTGAATGTTAACTGAGGAACTTTGCTTGTGCACTTCTGGGTCAACTCGGTCACTGTTGTGTTTAGCTCAGCTGTGTCCTATGGGCTGCTTGTCTTGGTTAAGTGGAGCTTGGGAAAGAAAGACAACAAAAATGTTCACAAACATCTAAGTTATTTCCCCACTTTCACTTGTAAATATTTGTGGTCAGGTCATTCTGTTTTCAAACTCTTTGATATTTTCAATATTTTGGAGAATTCTTGATTATAGAATTCAGCACATAAAACCCCTTCTCTTTTTCCTACTGAAGAGGGTATGTATTTTTATTTTGTGTGTCCTGTAGGGAAAGTGTTTTTCCAAGAGGCTGAGTTTTTGTGGTGTTCCACAGGGTCAAATTACTCTCTGATATGTTGCACTGGCCAAGACTTCTCTTCTTGCTTTATTTATCTTTTCCTTATAACTATCACTACAAAGTGGCTTTTACAGATATATCTGCTTGTATCAACAGTAAGCAAGCATTTCTTCAACTTGAAGAGAGCATAAATATAATCAGATTCTTAATCTCAACTATAGTGCTGTGCTGTTCTAATGGTGCAACATTGGTTCCTGTTGTGTTGTAGTAGCAAAAAACAACCTGACTAGAGCCAGTCTGGTTTTCTCTTCCAGTTACAGAACTACAGTTATTAATTTATTACAATGGAAGTCAGTTCTCGACCATTTCCAGATTTCTACTGGAGGAACTGACAGGCAATATTGGGCAATGGTGGAACAAAGTAGTGGTGGTGAGAGCAATAAAATAATGTAGTTTGTGACCTGTCTTATGAATTAAGTAGATAGAAAAAGTTCAGGCAACCAGCCATCTTTCTGCCTCATCATGAATTTTCTTCATGTTTGAGATGCATTGTTAGTAGTCTGGTAGCCACCAGAAAATCAGGCCAGCAAATATGATTATTGTCCATTCATTGTGAATTTGACCCGTTTAAGAACAGCTATACAATCAATGATACAATCAATGATACAATCAACCCCTGGGGTCATGTAATCCCTCTCGCTTTTATGATGCTCTCTGTAAAAGAAAATGCAACATGAAATAAAGGAGCAAATCGTGAAACTTATGATGGACAGCAGGCTAAGGGAATAAATTTCTTTTACAATGACACGAGAATTACAGCATGGTACAATAATGAGGCAAGTACTGTGTAATATCACACATGCAAGCAACAACATTTTGAGTTATGACTGTGCTTTGTTTTGAAATGACAATAACACTGTCCAGTCACGGCTAATCTGGATTCCAACCAGCCATCCACAGAGAATAGCTTCTACTACAAGCAATTATTAATTCCCTTTGCCTTCTGATCTTACTCTGCAAGATTTATCTAAATATTGAACAGCCTCGCTTAAGGCAACATTGTGTGCTTTAAGTAAAATGGAGGTATAACAAAATCATGCTCTTTTTTAAAAATACAAAGCACTTTTCATTCAAGCCAGAGTTTTCATGGAATCATAGAATAGTTTGGGTTGGAAGGGACCTTAAAGGTTATCTCATTTTAACTCCCTTGCCACTGGCAGGGACACCTTTCACTGGACCAGGTTGCTCCAAGCCCCATCCAACCTGGTCTTGAATACTTTCAAGGAGGGGGCATCCACAACTTCTCCAGACAACCTGTTACAGTGTTTCACCACCCTCATAGTAAATTCTTTCCTAATATGAAATCTAAACCTACCCCATTTCAGTTTAACAGCCTTACTCCTCCTCCTATCACTACACTCTCTGATAAAGAGTTCCTCCCTGTCTTTCCTCTGGGTCCTTTAAGGGACTTTAAGGATGCAGTTAGGTCACCCCAGACTCTCCTCTCCTGTCTCCTCCCGTCCTGTCCTGTTCTGTCCTATCCTGTCCTGTCCTGTCCTCTCCTCTCCTAGGCAGAGATGGATGCAGCACTCAGGGCAGGGGCTCACTAGAGTGGAATAAAGGCGAAGAATCCCCTCCCTGGCCTCTCTCCTTTTGATGCAGCCCAGGACATGGTTGGCTTTCTGGACTCCAATCCCACAGTGGTGGGTCATGTCAAGCTTCTTGTCCACCAATAGCCCCAAGCCATTTTCCTCAGGGCTGCTCTTGATCCATTCTCTGCTCAACCTCTGCTTGTGCTTGGGATAACCCCAGTCCAGGTGCAACATCTTGAACTTCATAAGTTTTGCAGCCTGTCCAGGACCCTTTGGACGGCATCCCTTCCCTCCAGTGTGTTGACCACACCACACAGCTTGGTGTCATGGGCAAACCTGCTGAGAGTGCACTCAGTCCCACTGTCCATGTTGCTGATAAGGATACTAAACAGTACCAGTCACAATCCTGACCTCTGAGGAACACCACTCATCATTCGTCTCTACACTGAGTCATTGAGTGCAACCACCCAGCCAATTCCTTATCCACCGAGTGGTCCGTCCATCAAATCCATGTCCCTTCAGTTTAGAGACAAGGACATTGTCCAGGACAGTGTCAAATGTTTTGCACAAGTCCAGGTAGATGATATCAGATGCTCTTCCCTTATCCACCATTACTGTAATCCCATCATAGAAGACCACAAGTTCCTTCAAGACCCAAGGATGTATGTCATCAGGTCCCATGGACTTGTGCAACTGCAGATCCCTTAAATGATTTCAAATCTGATCTACAGAAGACTGTTCTTCATTGCCCCATTTCCTGCCTTTGCTTTCTGCAACTTGGGTGGTGTGGTTGGACCATTTGCTGGTAAGATCGAGGCAAAAAAGACATTGAGTACCTCAACTTTCTCCATGTCCCAGGTAAGCAGGCCTCCTAATTCCTTCTGGAGAGGACCAGCATTTTCTCTAATCTTCCTTGTATTACTAATATACCTGTAAAAGCTTTTCTTTTTTTCCCTCTGCATCCGTGGACAGATTTAATTTTTATATAGGCTTTAACTTTCCTAACCTGATCCTTTGCTGCTACCACAATTTCAAGTTTTGACAGAAAGCCAAAGTATTTTGAAATGGGAGTGGTTCATTTTTGAACCCTTAATGGGTATTTGGAATACACAAAATCTAATTTGTAGTGGCCTTTAGGTTTTATAAAATTCTCCTGATTATTTCTTATGAAACCAACTTCAGTGAGACGGAGATCTCATGCTGAGATGTAAAAAGAATAGCCACTGATTGAGGGTGTACTGCAAACAATACTTTTGCCTTATTGGTATTTTATTGTTCACCTGTGTTTATAGAGATTTTTCTGCTTTTCTTCCGAAGTAGTTTGCAAAAGGCCTTACTGTATTGCTCGTTGAGTTAATGGGCTTCCTTAATCATCGTGGTTTGGAGAACAACAAAGGAAACTGCATGTGTCCCAATTTATACTGCAAATGGAACAAATGTCTTCTGTAAGTATAAAAGGATCATTTCTTTTAAAGAATAAAGCCCTTTGAAACCAATTAATAGTTGACCTACATAGTAATGCACATATCTCCATGTTTTCTTTCTTTTTTTTTTCATGGAAGTGATTTTTCAGTAACAGAAAAAGAGTAAATAAGTATGTGTGATCATCCACTTCTACAACAAAGATTTTGAGGTTAAATATTCAAACATTTTTTGCACCACTGCTATAAAATTAAGCCCATTTTATCTTTTTAACCTTCCACAAGAGCAGCTGAAGAAAATAGGCTGCAACAAATCTTTTTTTAACTAACAGCTTCCTTGGCATCTTTTTGCAGTGTACAATGGCCAGTGAGAACTTGAAAACACACAGACTGAACCTTTCATTCTAAAGATCCAAATCCCCAAAACATTTGTCTAGCTGGAAGCATTTTCAGTCTGTGATTCTTCAACACACAGGCAGGGGAGTTATATGGAGGCTCATGGGGAGCAGCATTGCACTTGCACAACATTTTGTTTGTTGCAACATCCTTATATCATTACCATCCTTGCTTATAACTCCTGATGTGTGTCATTACTATTCTTGCTTACAACTCCTGATGTGAGAAAAGAAACTTGGAAATATGAATTATGGATTTAATAAAAACATAGTATGTTGACTGGGACAGAGGCAATGTGTTAAAGGGATAGCAACTGTGCCAGCTGGTTTAGTGGCTGCAAAATCAAGGAAACCAAAGCAAGAGGGACATGAAAGAACAGTAAATTATGAGATTTTGGCCAACATGTGGGCTCTGTATGGCTGCTTAAAAGAAGGGTACTCACTCAGACTATTCCAAAATATGAGGTTTCATATTGATCTCCCTCTATAACAAACTGAAATTCCTGAGCTGATCATAGCAGAATGTACTCTGCTGTAGGAAGTCTAATGTTAATCCCTTCCTGAAATTTATTTTTATTAGAAACATAGATGTTTGCAAAAATATTAAAACCAGGCTCTAAAGCTCACATGCAAAGGAAAGTAGGTTGATCAAGAAAAATATCCATACTCTAATGTTGAGACTAAAATTCTTGAGCAAAATCAGGAAAATTAAATTCTGAACCAAAATTAATATCACTCCTCAAAATGCTACAGAGTAGGAGAAAGGCTACAGAATAATAGTGACTTATTCCTGTGTTGGTCAGGAATACCTATAGTCTGGAACCTGAAAAGAAGGTGCAAACATCAGTCATAAAGTTCTGTGACATCTGTCTAATATGAAAAGGGGAGCATAACATTTTAATTACTTTCAAAACGAGGGTTATTACACTTATGGATGAGATTATCCACCTGCCAGAACTGATAGATAACTGGGCCCAGCCCTACATACTAGCAAAAAAACCACCTGCTTCTCTTTTCCACCAACAGTCCTTTGATCCAAAATTTATCTCCCTCTGCCTGTTTTACCCTGATTGGGTCTGAGTGAATGTTTTTTGGTATTGAATCTCATCACCATTTTCACAGTGTCTTTGTGCTGCTTTCAAGCACTTGTTAAATGAGTGACTTGAAAGTAAACCTGTTACACAGATCAGAGGTGTACAGATGAATGCAACTAAGAAGACACCTCCATTCAGAAGGAATAGGAAATTTATGTGTTGGCACTATAGGCAGAACAACCCAATCATTATTTTCAGCATTATGTGTAAAGATATGAAAAATGATATGGCCCTTGTATGAGATAATCCCTCGGAATTTAAATGGGACTGTACAAAGCCATAGTCTTTGTTCTGCCCATTTGTAGAGAGGTGAGTACCCACAGTATAAACTAGTGCTTTCTTCTTAGCTTTCCCCTTGTCTTGCTGATAACATTCTTTGTTCAGTAAATGGAGCCATATTTTACAATTAGAACACAGACTTCCCTCAATTTCAAAGGGATGCAGCACTGCCAGCTTTGTATTTGCATTACAGAGCCTTCAAACACAATTTTTGGATCAGTGCACCCTGAGCTTATTTTCACTTTGAACCATTGTCTCCTCATTTACCCTTCCTAATATTATCTGTAAATTATTCTTTTGACATTTTGTGTTATATGAAACCATTACTCACTGTCAATGATCTCTACCTGACTCAACTGCTTTGTCAGACATTTACTTCTCCGTCTCTACATGACTGTCTTCTACACTGGATTATTATTAAAATTAAATAACAGTATTCTTCATTTATATATCAACTATGGGATGCCTGCACATGATTACATCTGTATCAGCTGCAGAGATAAAATGCAATAATTAATATACAGACTACAGCAATGCTTTTTAATAGTTCAGGGCATCTGTTTTTAACCTGCAGACTGCGTGTTGCTTTTGAGACACTCACAAATGTTAACGAAGGAAAACTAGTACATTTTCTAAGCTAGTATTCCCTTCACAGAAGTGTATATCAACACTGATGTTTTCTCAGAGGTCCATAAAAACCATAGTTTTACACAAAAAGTAAAAAGGAAAGACTCGTCAAGTAGTAACTGAAGGAAAGTGTTTATGTAGCCAATGGAATTCGAGTAAAATTTCTGTGAACACTAAATCTGCTCTGTGAGAAAGCAGTAAGAGATCTCTGAAGCTGAACTGTTCTAAAAATTGCATTTGCATTTCTTCCAGAAGACTGTGCCACCAGTAGAAATATGCTTCATAATACCTTTCTTTGCCAGCTGTAATTCTTGTATGCCAAGACAAAGTCATTTTGGGTTATCTCCCTAGAATTTCTTCCAAAAGTAAAGACTAGCTGGAAGGTTTTTAAAAGAAAACAGGCAGAAGTTTTTGCATTCTTGTCTTCTGCAATAGCTGGTTTATAATTATAGTTTATGCCATATAAACCATTGAAACATTTGTAAACATTATCTAATACAAGTTTAAGCTCCTACCTCCTTTTAAACTAAGATGATAACCCATACTAAATACTCTCCACTCTTCCATTCTGAGATAAAAAAGTAAAGTAATAGGATAAGCATGGATATTCATCCAAAAGAGTTCAGGACTTTACCCTCACAACTGATGTCACTTGTGTCAGACTCACCAATCCAGAGGGAAAGAGCATGAGTCAATGTTTATTTGATTTTGGAAATGTGACCTACTTATACAGCTTCTCATTTTCCTTCTGTTTGCAGACATAGGAAGACATGAAAGTCCATCTTTCCAGTAACAAGTGACAACAAAACTGTGCAGCATCTATGTTCAAACTGTTAGTGCTCTTACAACTTGGCCTTCTTTAAAATCGCTCAGCAGAAATAGCTGCTGCTGAATACATCAAATCTAGTGCATTTTAATAAAAACCACCAAGGCCTTCAAGTGCAGATGAGATATTTTGATGCATATTTCCTTAAAAATGTGAGTAGCTTTAAAATCTCAGAAGGAAATATCGGCATCATGTGTTTTGGCCGTTGCTATGGTAACTATACTTTTTGCTTTTATTCAATAACAGTGTGAACCAGCTCTTAAGCCTGTGCAGCAACATGACCTAGTGAAGACTAAATTACTAGGGTTCTACATACTTACACACACTTTCTTTTTTTTTACTTTTTGCCCAAAAATAAATGGATTTTTAGAATAAAAGTAAAGATTCTGGCCAGCTGAATCCTTTGCCCAATATGTTGTGCAACTCACTTTGTGGCTTATAAAAATATGAGACAGGCTGTTATGCAAAAGCAGAGGGGTCTTCATCAATCCAAAATTTTAATCTTTTTTTTTTCTTTTTTATATAACAGGAGAGAAAGCTTGATTTTCCAGCATAACAAAATTCACTTGCATTACATTGTATTTTTATTGAAGATTAAAAAAAAAATAAAGTCCAGACCGAAGCACTGCAAGATGCATAAAGATATTTTCTCAAATGTTGACTAGCAAACTGAATATTTTTATTAATATATTCTTTGTCTCACCATAGCACATATAATCTCCACTTGCTATTGGCTCCATTGAAGACTGTGCACACACAGAGAAAACAAGAGCTTGTAGAAAAAACCTGAATTGCATAACTCCAAGGCTTTTTTTTATTTGCTTATCTTTCAGAAGCTACAGGAAGGAAGGAGGCTGGCAGTGCAGCAACTGAGATACAGGTGTTCACATAAATATATAAAACTTAAAATCCTAGAATTCTTTCATATTCTATGAAAAAGGATAAGTAGCTCAAGTTTTATCGGCAAGGACTTTCCAGGGCTTCCATTTCTCTAGCACATTTTTGAGAGGACAAATTAGTACAGATGGATAATGAAATCTCTGTCTGGGGAAGGAACTGAGAAAGAGGCAGCTTCTGATGCTGACATGGTTAGTGAGACACTTTTGAATCCCAAATTCCTGTAATATGTATTTTCATCCCAGAGCTGACAAAAAGGAAGCCCACTCAGAAGCGGTTTTCATTTCCTGCCTGCAAACCATTCCTGGACATTTATCTCCTCTTACACTTCTGAAACGTGTGATGTGTATCTGTTGAGCTGCTCCAGTCAAGCCAGGACTACAGTGAATTTTCCCATGTGGACGCTGATCATGACAGAGATTCTTGGTTTATTGAGCTATTTATGACAATACCATCAAGAACTCAGTTGATCAAAAGGGTTCCAATATTTTCCAAATTTATTAATTAATTTCTTAGTTCTTGATACTAGGTAGTCTGTTCTCATTTGTAAATGTTTCAAAATATCTTTATTCATGGTAGACTCTGACCTTGAAAGTGGCAAGAGATCAACTTATATGAGCATTTTTAGGATTTCAAGGACCTTTTCTCTCCAAAGGGGGGCTAATTTTTGATGATGATGATGGTTTTGTGCTCTGAAATTACTTTCAAGAAACTTCATCAAGGATCAGCTGAATTGTTTATTTTTACTAGTTTCAGTACACTCAACACTTATTTCAAACTTTTTTTTTTTAATTAATTTCAACTCAGAACAATTTAGGACAGTACTGGGGGTTGTAATTTCAAATTTCATTTCCTGAAAACACAGAGATAATATATTTGGCAAATTTCAAATATTTTCAAACATATTTCAGTAAAGGAAGCTAAGAAAAATGAACCTTTCCTGTAGACAGTCTCATTTTTGAAAAACTGGAGTTTTCTAATGAAGACAACTGAAAAATATCCTGGCTGCTACTAAAGGAAAACACACAGGAAGTGTGTCCTGGAGGAAGAGCAAACGTTCAATTTCGAAAAGAGCACAGAATCATCTTGGTTACACACAGATTTCCCAATTAGCAAATCTCAGCAATTCAAAGGCAATTTGAACGTAGATGTGTGTACGAGGTGCTATTACTGTCTTACAGCAATTGGCATCACTTCATTTCCCTCTCTTTAATCAATTGCATTGTGTCCTGCATTATGGAAAATGCATTTTTCCTTGCTCTCTTTTGATAATTCCTTAATTTGTGGCTACCATTTCTCCCACTCACTGTGATTTGAATTCAGACACAGATTTGGGTCCTCTAGCTGGTTTGTGCAGGAGGAACAATCAAGAACCAATGTGTAATATGCAGAGTTGTGTCCCAGTGGTTTGCCTACCTTGATGCTACAGCTTATAGGACTATTTGTTAGAGGCAGAATGTTTTACATAAACTGTTTCCCCTCCTCAGAACACCATTATAGTTTCCACTCTCTCTATTTCCACATGCCACTTCCACCGTGGCAGCATCTGAACACCTTCCCACAGTGCAGGAAAGAATATGAGCAACATCTGTCGCAGGTGGTTTGTTCTTTGTCTCATCTCCTCCCCAGAGAAAGAGCTGCGTATGTAGTGGATAGGAATATAAATAATAGATTATTCTCTCTTAGTCAAACCAGGAAAAAAAAAAAAACCAAACCAAAAAAGGTTTTATAGAGACTCAAATTTTTTTTGTTTTTTTTCCTAAATAAATTGTTAAAAGGAAAGTCGGTGGCGTATGAAACTCAGCTTGAGGTGAAATTGTTTAGTTTTGAGGAACAGACAAAAGAAATGAGAAATGGAAGCTTAGATTCATAAAACTTTACTAACAAAGACGTTGGCAAAGCAAAATCCTGTTCATGTTTAGCAACTTAATGATTATAATACTCAGCCCAGAACAGGACATGCTAAAGTCACTGCACATCTGTAGTAGTCAAAGCTTGTTGGTGTGAGGGGAAGTAACAGACAGGTAAATTCAATTGAATTCCTCCTGCTTGCATAGGAAAATAGTCTGTAAAGGGAAATTAATTCAACTAAATCACTACCAATCTAATCTACATTTAAAAAATAAATTAGCTACTAGATGTCAGGATGGCAAGTGCATTTTCGTGACATTAGAGGTTGTAATTTTTGGGGTTCCATTTTTTGACCCATTAATGTCATTTGAGCATTCAAAAAAATCTTTATTAAACTCAGCTTTCATTCTAGCTAGTTTAGAATGACAGCTATGAAAGGACACTGTCTTGATTTAGTGAAAAAAAACCCAACACCACCTCTATGTGCTTCTCAGTACTGATGTTCCGTTTTCAGTTCTTCTGATCACTTCCTCTCTGACCCTGAGCAAGTTATTAGAAGATCTGAAGTAGGTCAACATTCTGTTAAAAAAATTAGAAAAGAATGAAGAAATAAAAAGAGAAAAAAGAAAAAAGCAGCTATATAAATATATATTCGTCTATGCAATCTATCCATAACTACCTTTCAAATTAAACACATCAGATTCTGGAAACAAGATAAATACAGCATTTCTCTTGAATATGAAAGCAAACCTATATCATTGCACATGTAATTCTCTTGCAAAAGAGCTCCATTCTCCCCTTTCCAGTGTAAATTTAGTGGAACTGTGTCACTCCAGGCTGCTCCCTCGGTCATAAGTTTGTCAGATCACATCTAACTTCTGTTCTCCAGTTTTTAGTTCTGTATTTTTCTTCCATTGTAAAATGCTTTCTTACTTTGCTAAGAACAAGATTATTTATTTACCAAGTAAAAAGCCTCTTAGAAATAAGTCTTTTTGTTGTCTTGCAGTCATTAGTAATACAGAGGTTCTTGCTCCTCTGACTACCATGCCTGGAAACAGAAGGGGTGATGCAGGATGTATCCTAAGTATGTCAACCAAAATACATTTTGATCTCCGTTCTCCCTTGAGGTTCACAACTTCACTACCTCAAAAATAAAATGAGGACCTGATTTTATTATTTTTCCCTATGATTATTCCATATTTTTTCAGGGCAGAGAGACTAAAACAATAATGTCATGGAAAAAAATAGACAAAGAGAATTTACCTAAAAGATTTTTCACTTTTTTAGTAGTTTGTGTATTCCCCCAGTAGAGATATTATTACACACTAAGTGCTAGTATATAGGAACAAGGATTATATTCACTCTGGAGAACAGAGAGGTTTCTACTGTTACTAAATCTTATTTTAAAATACAGAACTCCCTAAACATTTGTGGGTCCAGTATATCTCAGTTTGGATATGTCCTTGGCTGCTCTCTCATCAGCACCTTTGAATTGCAGTGCCAAACAAAATATAAATGACAGTTCCACACTCACAAACACAAGGAGTCTCAAGTGTACCTTTTTTTTTTCCCATTTGCATTCTGATTACAGAAAAACATAATTTCTAGTGTTAACATCAAATATCCTCAGGCAATATAAATCTTAATTACTGTGTGCTAGAAGTAGTACTACCAAATGCATGAGGCACTTTACAAGGAACAAAGTGTGTCCCCATGTACACGTAAAAAATTTCAGCAATTTCTTTCCTCTGGTTAACAAGACCTAAATCTGTTTAATGGTGAGTAATGTCTAAGAAGCAATATAATGTGGATAATTATTCAGAGTTCTTCTTTTAACAGTGTTTTTCGTGAAAACATTCACACTAGATCTGACTTCTAGTGAACTAACACTCTGTGAGTGACACTCATCACTTAAAATTATTCATAGAACAACTTAGACTGAAGTTGTGAGTCTGGATGATCCCGTGTGCTGGGAAGTCAGGTGCAGAGATGCTTCAAGATTGTTCAGCAGAAATCCATCACCAGCTCATTTATGCAAGAGAAAGTTTTAAGGGAAAGAACACTTGAAATGTGTTAATCAGAGTTTGTGTTTCTGCAGGCAGAGAAAGCAGATAAAATGGCCCTGGAAATGAGAATTGCCCCTCCTTATTTTGACAGCGTAACTGGCTGAAACGTCACTCGAGTCAACTCAGCTTCCTGGAGCCTATTACCCAGAAAAAAAAAGATAAAACAAGAGTTTCAAATTCCCTTCTAATTGCTTTGCATTTCTTACGATTGGGAGGGCAATATTTGCATCTTCCTGGATCTGCAGGCAGTATGAATCAAAAACACTTTACCCACCTTAGACAGTTTAGAAATCCAGGAGCAGCCTGTCTTCTGCAGGAACTCAATTCCCAGAGAGCATGGGCTCTGCTGGAGGCACTGGTGTTGGATCAGAACTCTTCGAGAGACAGACATCTGCAGGGAAGGTGGTAACAGGGAGAGAAGGATGTTGTCCAGCAGAAAGCTACAGGATGTGTATGGCCAGGTGCAGAGATGAAGAATATTTGAGGTGTTCTTGAGGCAAAAAAGGCCCTTAACTCAGCCCTTTTCACCATTCTGTTGAGGTGGGCAGAGAGGATGCTCAGCACCCTGGTGAAGGACCAAGGCACAGAAGTATCAGAAATAGTCAAAACTGTACACATTTTCTAATATTTATTTTAATATCTTTCAATTTTACATTGAGCTAGAGAAATAGTAAGCAGTAATATTTTTGTCTTCAGTTAACTTCTTTTGGCCAATAGTATCTGGTTGCAAGAAATGACAAACTGTGTTTTATTTTAAGTAATTTCTATAAAGTCCACTGGATGTTGATCAATCATCATAAAATATGAGTTCTGAGTATTTTTCAAAACGTTGAAAAGAACAGAAGTTCATCTAAAACAAATACTTATAATAATTCTTAGCTATCTTAACTGGTTTTTTGGCAGCAGACAGAACATGCTTCTCTGCTTCAAAGCTTTTCAGCACCTCACTTAGAATAACAAATTGGCCTCTTCTGCACTGGGATTGCCCAGCCAGATATGGGGATAAATTGCTCCTTACAACCTGGGGACATTTGTCTCTTTGGCCTAATCCACTACCAATCCTGTCATTATCATTCACTGAAGAAAATGTCACAGCTAATGTACTGTAAGACCATGATTTTAATTCAAAATCACTGTATGGACACTTCTTTACTACAGGGTATATATCCATACACATAAAGTCTTTATCCACACATATTAAAAATGAGTTCATTGAAGCTCTTTGGTACTTACAGAAGGATGTCTTTGCAGGATGAAGTACCCAGACATGTTAAATTCTTCCAAATTCCCCTCCAGCACTGCAATGTATCCTTACCACATGGGCAACCACGGTGGGGCTCCAAGAACAAAAGTAAGTGGTTTTGCAGAGACAAAGATTTGGTATCAAGACATGTAGGCTGTGTTCATATAATGCAAACTAGATTTTGTTTTTTTTTTTTAATAAATATATTTATTTACAAATATATTTTTAAAAATATATTTTATATATTTACAGTGTATCATCTAACTGCTTTAGGGAATCAGCATCACTACATCAGTAGGCAGTCAAAATCAACAAGGGCTGATACTTCAGGAAAAAAAACAATGAAAAAAATATGGGAAAAATTTCTGAAATGTTTCCTTCAGATTTTGTCCATCCCTATTTAAAATTTGTAACTTGAGAAGCTAAATTTAGGTTTCTATATTCAAAGTCTCAAGTAAGCAGACAGATATAAGGAAGGGTTTTAATTTTTTTTTTTTCCTGTTTTCAGCTCCCACCAGCCTGAGGGGGAGTTGCCTGCTTGGCAATTCTCAGGGTCAAGTGCTAAGACAAGAAGGCTTCCATTTTGTGAGCAAGCTTAATACACTGGTAATCATGTGTATTGGGTCCTTCTATCTTGCCCACTAGAGATATGAGCCTACAGAAATCTTCCTCTTTAGCATTTCCTGCAGTAGCTCATAGTCTAATCCTTAATGGCTTGTAATTTAATACCCGCTCTGCCGGGGGGATTTGATGGCCATTAGAGCAGCTCTTTCGGTTGGTTGGGTTGTAGCTCAGTCTGAGCTCCGCAAATTTTGGCACGAGAATGCACAAGAACGAACCAAGCTCTGCCTCGCCGTGGTCAGGCCTGAGGTAACTCAATAACGGAGTGAAACAGTCCGGTGCACCAGGCTGGATAACCATATGGCTGAGCTTGTATCTAAGCCAGTGGAATCACAATTTCCTCTGTATCATTTTCACCTGAAGATATAACAAATTGGCTTGGGATTGCTCACCTTCAGAAGGCGACCCAAACCCGCTCTTTGTGAAGAAGCACAAAACTAAGCAAAACTGCAACTCTGTTTCATTACCAACATTTTGCTCAGCTCTAATATTAAAACATTTCCTTTCCGCTTTTATCTTTCAGTTGTCACCTTCCCTAGCAAGGCACCATTTTCTTTCATCAGGGCTTTAGAAACAGCACCAATTTGTTTCCACCTCCTCTCTGTACAGCTGTGATCTTTAATCCCTGGTATCAATCTCTTTTCTTGTGGTTCCTGCCTCACTCTATAACCCTGAAACCTTGGAGCAAATGAGTCCATTTTTGTCTCTGGAGATTTGATGGCAGATAACACAGTTATTAGAGACATCTTTTTCTTGCTCTAATAATGATTATCTGCCTTCAGTAATTTTTCCATGCCTAAGCTGTCAGTGTGGCTGGAGGGACATCCTGATATGTTTTTTCTTTTTTCCTGGGTGTGTAGATTGTTACTTCCCCCTTCTCTCTCCACCTTTCCCCTTTTTTTTTCCTCCTTCTTCTTTCAGAAATATTTATTTATTTCTATCTTTGTTTCATCCAATCCCCTGGTATGACTTATCCATTCATGTGTAATTTATAGCCGTCAACATTTACACTGGGCCGCTCAAATTTATTGCCGACCACTGATATGGCTATAATTTCATTTTGGTCAAATACTTTAAACTCTCCCTCATTCCCACAGTGTATTTCTTATGCCAGTGCCCCAGGAAAGAAATTCTCACCGCAGCATTTGTGCAGCTTGCCTGGATTGTGGTACAGAGACACAGAACGAGATTGGACACGCTGGGAACGACCCATTATCGTTTCCTCTCTCACAGGATCACAGCTGAGTATGAGCTGAGGAAAGAGAAGATATCTCAGGTGATGACAACCCCCAAATTTATAATGCTAGAAGATGAAAGGCACATTTGCAAAATCCCACAGGCAATTCGTGCAGTCTGAAGGACGCGAGGTATGCGATGTGAAGTATGGGGTGTATGTGATCCATGAGATCCCAGTGGAAAGCTTCATTTAATATTTGAACTGCAACACCATGGATTATCTTCAGCTTCTGAGGGTGAGCTTTGGCTTGCACTCTCTTGCCCACTGATGGCAGGGGTTTTCTTATGAAAAGACAAAAGGACAAAAAAAAATGCAGAGAATAGGAACTCTTATCTGACATAGTTGCCAATACCAGGCTATCAAGAACTTGCCATATTTCTAATCACGCTGTCTGGTTAAATATTTTCTAAAAAAAATCTTCTTGGGGTTTTTTTTGATTTTTTTATCTACATTTTCACAGTCTTTCGTAAATGTGAATCTTCCTAACTGAAAAGAAAAAGAACTCTTGAAAAACATTTATTTTCTGAAAAACATGTCCTCAGCTTTCAGTTCAAATATGGTTAATTGGAAATTCACTGTGTACTTTGAAAAAATAATATTGTTTAGAATCATTGTTCTTTAATACTTTTTATTGCTAAGTCTGTAAACTTAACATTCTCTGGAACAAGAACTTAATAAAATGGTAAATGTAAGTGGTAAATGAGGGAACTGAGTTTGGTGGAAAAGGCAAACTTCAGTAAGTCAAAAATTATTCATAAGATTAAATAAGGCATTGGATGAGCCCAGAGAAGGATAATTCTAGAGAAAAGGCTCATCCAATGCACCAAGACTGACATCTGAGAACTCTCACATGGGACAGTCCTTCAGCTCCAGAGCCAGAAAGAGATGTGTCACAGATTTCACTCTTCATTCTAAGAGAGGCCAAGAAGACACAACATCTTAATATTTTCACAGTTAAATCTCTAAAAATAATTTTAGCCTCTGATGATGTACTTTTTGATTTTTGATAATTTTTGTTAGAAGTCAAACCTTGGATCTTTCTTAATTTTTTTTCCTAACTAACTCCCTAGCTCTGAAAAAATTAAATAGATTTTCTTTTATTGAGGCCCAATAATGCTCTCACAAGTGATTCCTCACTCAACATTTGACTGGGAGTGGAATTTTAATTTCCTAATCAGCTGAAGTGAACCGTGCTACTCAGACTTCATTTTAGTCATCTCAGGAATTTAGTAGGTTAAGACCATTTGTGTCTCAGTGGGATGCATAGCTCCCAATTCACAATTTATAACACCACAGCTGGATTACTGCCACTTTATGTTTGCAGCCTTCCTTGACCATTCATTATATAAGTCCCTGGTTTACACAAAATTCAGCATCTAGAATGGCCACTTGCATACACTGGCTTATAACATGGATTGAGGATGCTACACAGGCTTCCTGTCAAATGCATAATTGCTTTTACAATACTTGTACACTCTTCACATCTTGTTTTCATCTCCCTGAACGGCTGATCATCAACTGTCCTTGTAACTGAGACTTGTACTTGCCCTTTGTTAAAGACTTGATATATTTTTTTTTTATTTTTTAAATAAACTGCTTCCCATCACGACTATGAGAAATTTAATTTTTTTGAGTTCTGGGTGGTTTATTTTGGATGCCTCATCTTGACTCCTCTAGCAGAATTTCTGTTTAATTGTAATGTATTTTAAGTGTATAATGCCATGTGTTGCTTCTGCATGAAGTGTGCTATATAAATGTAAATCAGCTAATTAATTCATAACAACAAGTATTATAGCAACACATTGACTGTCATGCTCTGCAGTTTCCAGTTGAACACTGTGAATATGCTTTGTTAGTAGAGGAATTGCAAGCAGGAGGGTTAATAATTTTAAATCTAAGTAGCCTTGGCTGTTTATACAGACCTGTGATTGTCTATGTGGAGCCCATACAGATTAAGAGGCCAGAGCTTCTACTCTCAGCCCTAGTTCAAAAGATCATAGAATGGTTTGGGTTGGAAATGACCTTACAGATCATCTAATTGCAATCCCCCTGCCATGGGCAGGGATGATGTTGATGACTTTGTGTGTAAATGTGTCAGAAATCACCTATTTGAAAGCCTTCAAACGTCACCTGTTTGTGAAATGTAGATAATGCTTCCACTTCTCCTCTGAAAGGTACCCAGAGACCTATGGATAAATTGACTTTTGTAAGTGGAAATACTGATCATGACCTAAATTCTCAATAAATCACTCTGAGTTCAGCTTTATCATTCTTTGCAACAGAATGTTACAAAAACTGGCAAAATTACACTAAAATTACTTCCCTATTTCTCAGCCGTTTCTAAATCCGGTCTATCTACAAGATCTAAAATTCTCTGGAGTTTCAGCAAACTACATATAAACCCTTATCTGACAGATTCAAAACACGCTCCCTTCCGAGTCAGGCTGCATGTTAACAACTGACAGCATGGAGTACCAATGTTTGTCTTTGCTGAGAAATGAAACATTTTTATGAAAAAAATATTTAATTTTAAGCTGGTCACTTTAAAAGCTAAAACGCTCAGAGGAATCTGAATGTATGTAGTCCCTTTCATATGCTTCCAGTGCACCATGAAATCCATGGGAATGTTGCTATGTGTGTATTAAGAATCACGGAATCATAGAATCAGAATGGCTTGGGTTGGAAGGGACATTAAAGATCACCTAGTTCCAAACCCCTGTTCATGGACAGGGACACCTTCCTCTAGATCAGGTTGCTCAAAGCCCCATCCAACCTGGCCTCAAACACCTCCAAGCCTGGGGCACTCACAGCTTCTCTGGACAACCTGTGTCAGGGCCTCATCGCCTTCACAGGGAAGAATTTCTTCCTAAGATCCAATCTAAACCTACTCTCTTTTCTCCCTGTGCTGTCGCTACATGTTCTTGTAAAAAGTCCCTCTCCATCTTTCTTGTAGACTTTCTTCAGGGACTGGAAGACTGCAGTTAGGTCACCCCAAACCCTTCTCTTCTCCAGGCTGAACAATCCTAATTCTCTCAGCCTTTCCACATAGGAGAGGTGCTCCATCCCTCTGATCATCTCGCTGCCTCCTCTGGACTCGCTCCAACAGCTCAATATCCTTCCTGTGCTGGGGACCCCAGAGTTGGAGCCTGACTGCTCAGAGAAGGGTTTCACAGCAAGAGTTTTGTCACTGTCAGAACAGACCTCTAAACAGAATTTCACAATTAAAAGACCAATTTATCCTCAGGTTCTCGATGGAGATTGTTGGTTAGATGTTGAAAAAGAAAGAGACAACAACTGAAGACTTTAAAACCTTGAAGTTACTCGGGTTTTAGAGAGTTTGCAAGGAAAAAATGTGCAGACACTTTACAAAAAATACAGTAAAACCTCGAAAATATTACTCATTTAGAAAGCGTGGGTGGAAATACTATCTGATTTTTACACACTGCATCAGGTTCTCTGATACAGCAGTGGAATGGTGGTTGTTATGAAGGCATTTTGGCGAATGGAGGGACAATTACAGCTTTGTGTAGCAGTTTCTCAAAGTTTCCTCTCTCCACTGCATGTCTCTGAGCAAGGATGCAAAGGTTGAGACCCAAAACTCCCTTCCCTGAATCAATGACTATAACCTGAGTGCAGAAACATCCTTCCTTTCTGTAGCTGAATGCTGGCAGCTGAGTGATGCATGTTGGCCCTTGCACAGCTGCCAAGTCAGATTTGCCCTGTATCAGCTTCTCACAAACAGCACTGAGCAACCACGGTGGATTAAGGTACACGAGGGACACCTGGATCTAGAGGAAAACATTTGAGAGACAAAAGCAGCATTTTCAGCTGAAGTTGTTTCTGTCATTTTTCTTCTCTTTCACCAATAAAATATAACTTTAACTCAGCATTGTTCCTTGGAATTCTTTCTAAATAACATCAGGAGAGACACAAAATGATTTATTCTCCCCCAGTCTTCAGAAACCCATCAGAACAAATCCCTCCACTATTTTCATGTTATCAAAGCTTTCCTCGATTTATCAAAGTTATTAATAACCACTCTACAATGTTACTTCAAAATAAGTGACTTTTAAATATGATTATACTTTCAAGGTCTAACAGTTGATTAAATAGTTCTTTATGAACATATACACCTCCTAAATTTTATGTGTCAATGCACTTGTGTATTCACATACGTAATAAATGCATATCCCTGCATGTTATACAGAGAACATATACAGCTATGCATATTTTTTCTGGGCTTCACAGTTTCCATACACATTTATAAACCAAGAGCAAATGCTTCATTCTTAGACACAGGCACTTAATACAGCCAGGAGGAAGAAAAAAAGGAAAAATCTTGAATGACTCAGTTATGGAGAAAATTTCCACGTGAAAGACTGAAAAAGACTCAAAAATATAATGTTGAAGTAGCTGTGTAATTATGCAAACCATCATATTTCTTTCTCTTCTTTTGTTGCATAGTTAAATTAAATATACAAAGGGTGCAAAAAATACATTGTATTAAGCCAGTTAAACATTTTAAATTACTAAAAACATTATCTTAATTATCCTCATATTCAGAAGAAAATCATGAGCTTTTTCTTTATGTCAACTATCAATGTCAAAAATACTTGATTCCAGAAAACTAAATTTAAGGGAAAATGTTCAAAACAACTCATACTTAAGTCATGAATAGTTTGCTTTTGATCTTTGGTTTTTAAGCACCTCCAAATTAACTTAGCCAGAGATAGGAGAATCTTCCTTACATCTGTGAATCTCTGGATAAAGATTGACCCCTTTGGCCATTTATTAGCAATAAATGAGAGAGAGAGGATAGGAAAGGCAAAGATACCTCATATAATAAAAATGAACGATCCACAGTATAAGAGAAATGTGATATGAACTGAAAGGTCAATGCATTATTGTGACAAAACTTGATTGTAGTTACAGAAAGACAGAAATGGGAGACTTTGAATTACAGCCATCCAAAACTGAGGTCTCTAGTTTAAGCTCATTATCAAAATTCCCTCCCTCAATTACTAGAGACAGAGAATGGATCCTTCCAAGTCATGGTTCACCCCACCCACATGTAGGAAAAACAAAAAACGTGTAATGACCTTATGCTTAGGACAGGAACTCAGCTTAATTTGGAGCAAGAGAAGAGCAATCTGTGTCCTGAAAACAAGGAGTTATCCATTCACAAGAGCTGCAAGGAGATATGAAGAAAAATAGCTACACCTAATCACAGAACTTGGTATTTAATATTGAAATGAACAGCCAAAGGGAAGCCTTTTTAATTAGTACACGAGATGAATGATGATCCTACAAAACATTTCTTGGACAATTGCAAATAGTGCAAAAATTGGGAAATCACAATCTGTTGGTAGACATAAAAGTTTAAATGAGATAAACAAGTCTCATCTTTGTTTGAGAATTTTTAATCTTTAAATATAAGAAATCTTGGTCTAAGGCAGAACTTGACTACAGGCAGGACATGGGCATTATTTTTGCCTCTGTCAGTGACTTACAGTGTGGTTTAAGCTGTATTATTTAATATCACCCTTTCTCACGTGCAAAAGATGGTGAAAATATTCTTTTCCACTTTTCTTCTCTATTTATTTCATCCCTTGAAAATATTTCTTAATTCTTTTCTTATCTAAGGTAGATAAGAAAATACTCTTCCTATATGTTTGTACAGCTTCTGGCACATCACTTCCAGAAGTAACTTCTATATATTTTTACAATAAACCTGGCTGAAATATAATAGTTGGTCCTAAAGGATTTAGAGATTATTAAACAAGAACAACAGCAAAAAATAAGCCCAGGGCTATGAAGATTTTGGCCTCCGCTACTAAAACAGATTAAGCTCACAGATTGCTCATCCCTTGCATTAATGACGGTGTCCATTCTTAAAACAAACACTGAGTGAAGACTTTGGGCATGAAATTCAACTATTTTCCAAGCTGCCCTAATGGAACCTCACCTTCTACAGGGTCAGATGAGGCGGGAGGAGTGTGAAATTATGACAGTCATGGTAATGGCCAAAAACATCAGACTGCAGGATACAGACTCAGAGCAGAGGAGAAGCTGAGAATTTGGTTTAACAGATGTGGTGTTATTAACAGTGGGGTTGGTGTCTAAAAACAGTAATGAGTGACTAAAAACATATGAAATGAATCTGAAAGGTCTGTCAGCTGCCCTTTGAGAAAGCAGATTTAGCTGATGAGGTGAATCCTACTCAGCAGTTTCCCGGAAGAAAGGTTCTCTTGATTTCTGATTCCTTCTTACACTGCTCCTTCTGGAGCCTTTGTCCTGTCACTTAAGACAGGAATACCAAAAGCTGGCTGTGATTTGGAGTAGTTACAAGATGCTGCATAAAGCCTGAGGCATCTAAGACTTTATTTCAGCAGTGGTGAGAACTCAAAACCAAAAATGACTTCACAAAACTTTGCTTTTAACCTGTCTTTCAGAGGCCCACCATATCATCCACTTCCACAACAGTTCTAAGGGTTAGCTGAAGTTTCAAAGCATTATCCTAATGATAAGTATGCATGACAGTAGTGAAAAATAAGTCTTCTTCGGAGTTTAATTTTATAAAAAACTCTACATAGAAATAATGATAGCATAGTTTGTGGTACAAGGAAATTCGTGATCACTGGCAGGCAATACTTGATTTATTCATTCATGGGGAAAAATTACAACACAACATACAGTGTATGATATTAAGATAGGATCCTAAACAATTTTATCCTTTAATATTTCTAGCTTGCCTCTGTGTGTGTCATAGAAAAACATGTGTTATTTACCCAATGGACCAGAGCATTTTCTCTGGAAAAGATGAGCTTGTAATGGAAATGCTGACACAACCTCAACTCTAACAGCATGAACAAAGACACTTTAATAACATTTTTATTGCTGTAACATCTTTTAAAAAATGAAACACCTGGGACTTGTGGTTAAAAAAACCAAAAAAAACAACCAAGTGCAGAATTGTAAGTTCTGCTCGCTTCATATGATGGGAAATTAACACAACAAGCCAAGGACTGGGTCATTAACTTACCCCACCAACATTTAAAGTCATTTAAAGTCATTCAAAGGAAAAATAATTAATAGATATATTAGTATATTTCTCTGGAAATATATTGTTATATGAGGTAATGTTTAGAACTTTCTGGCTTTAAAGAGCTGTTATAACCTTACAGATACAGAAGACACTGCAAACAGAAGACTTTTGTTCTATAAGACAACTAAACTTGGAAATTAAAAACCAAGAACTATGAGGATACATGATGAAACACTAAGAATAATATTCAGGGACATATTGGTACTAAGTTATAATGATGTGCTAATACTAAAACTATGAAAGGTAAGTAAAATCTTTATAACAACTGTGTTGCACTGTGTGTGAAGAAGAGTGTTTCTAGGAATTGGTCCAAGCAACACTTGAGTCTCCTTCCTGGAAAGTCAGCTTTTGGGACTGCAGGGGGAGAAAATGAAGAAAACAGAACTCAGCTGTCAGAAGGTCATAAAGGAGACTGTGGAATTGCATCATGCAGGATTCCTGTACCTTAGGACTTGCACTTCCGAACAAATTACCACATTGTCAAGAGGGGAAAAAACTGAAGGACAAATCATGTTGAATAATCTTATACTCAGAGGCTCAACAAACATCCAAGCTCAAGCCACCAACCTCTACCATAAATGTTGGCATGGCCCAGCTTAGAGGTCCACTGAGTCTTGGACTTCATTATTGAAATACTGTAACCTCACCCTGATTCAGACACATTCTAAAAGAGGAGGGGTAGTGTGAGAAAGACCAGCCAAATTCTTGTGATTTTTAAAGATTTCAGATCTATAAGCTCAATGCGGAGTTCAGAGAGGTTAGGGGTTGTTCAGCCTGGAGGAGAGAAGACTCTGGAGAAATCTTAGAGCAGCCTTCAGGACTAAAAGGGGCTACAAGAGCTGAAGTGGGACTTTTGGCAAGGGCATGTAGAGATAGGACAGGTGGGAATGGCTTTAAACTGAACGAGGGTAGGTTTGTATTAGATATTAGGAAGAAATTCTTTACTGTGAGGGTGGTGAGGCGCTAGAACAGGTTTCCCATAAAAGCTGTGGGTGCTCCATCCCTTGAAGTGTTCAAGATCAGGTTGGATGGGGCTTTGAGCAACCTGGTCTAGTGGAAGGTGTCCCTGCCCATGGTAGGGAGTTGGAACCTAATGGTCTTTAAGATCCCTCCCTTCCAACATAAACCATTCTATGATTCTGTGATTCTTCTGTATTTTGAAGTTTCTGATGAATTTGACAGCAAGTGAAGACAGCTGGTGAAGCTTCATTTGGAAGCCCTTGTTGCTATTGATTCACCCCATCTAATTTTGGTTGTGCAATAGTCAGTGTTCAAAATAAAATTCTGTTCTGGCCAATGTAAAGTGATATTTCCTGTCACCCTACAATAACGTTCCAGACAGACAGGAGGCCAGTGTCCCTGTACAGTCTTCTGAGGGAACAGTACCCAACCATCTTAGAGAACATGTCTGTGCTTTACAGGCATGAAATAAACTCAACTCTCTTTACAACTGTAAAACCAACTAAATTTTCTAACCATCTCACATAAATATCCTTACTCTTTAAAAGTTGAATCCCCAGTGATCAGATTAAGTTCATTATTAGTGGCTTGAATAACAACTGAAAAAAACAATACCAGGATACTAATATTTAAATGTGCTTGGACTCCTTCTTACCATTGATGTTAGTGAGATTTGAGTGCCAGTACATGTTATCTTATCTCTTTCTCACTCCTCTAGGTGCAGAATGGGGAAAAACTAACTTCCCTATGACAGGAGATATTGTGTCAGCATGGTCAAAGGTTACACAGTTCTCAGTTAAAATGACTGGAAATGAGTGGGAATTATTTGAATGTTTAAGACTACTTTCAGTGCAGTACAGAGAAAGAGTGACAAAAACTTGAAAGATAGGTGTGTTATAGCTATTACCATTACCAAAAAGAGTCACTACAAGAGCACAAGTATTGGATTCAATGTGTGGATTCCATTCCAGACCCCTTTTTGGCGTGCTGAATTCCAATCAAATGGTATCCTACTATTTAGATTTAGGTTAGGATTCAAACTTTACTGAAATTCAAAATTGCTGGGGCAACATCTATCCCAGATGACTGGTTTGTCTCATTTATTTGTCCTGTTTTGGGGATGGTATGAGAATGTCGTGTCTTCATTAAATTCTTTCTAAGCAATTGAGTTCTCTTACACTATGGGAGTAGCACAAAAGTACCCTTTATTGGACCATCTGTGCCCTCTCTGAAGCATATGCCTCAAAAGATAATCCAAAACTGAGTGGTTTCTATGAAATCATACCTAATTATAAATGGGAGATTAAAAAAAAGGAGACTTCAACAACATAGTAAAACCTATTTTAAAATTGACATATTAATTTAAATAAATGTAACCTTAAAGAGGGTACTTACCTGGGTATCACAAACCTAGTGATTTATATTTCCTAAAGAGTTGGTGCTGTTGACTATGCAGAACTGGACTTACATTCATTCACTCCACACTAAGGCATCTAAGTTGATAGATCCTAAGAATTTCCAGTGTGCCTTCAGAAAGTCCTAATTTTGCTTTCCCATCTCCACAGCCACATCTTGTGTCTCTTTGAACTTCATCTCAAAATAGCATGTGAAAGAATTCATATTTTTTAATAGAAATCTGCATTTCCACTCTTACTTACTTACCAATCATGCATCTTTGTGAGAGGTTTTAGGAAAAAATAAAAAAAATCATGTTCTGTCTGAACCATCAATTTTCCGGTCTTTTCTTCTTTTTGGTGTAACTGCTTTAGCTAACTACAAGACAGGTGATTGTGCCATTCATTCAAAGTGGAAGAGTTCCAACGGGAGAAAATGAGCAAGATTAACTTGAATCTTTTCAATATTCTGGTGATTTCACAGGGGGTTTTAAATTCAAGTCCCTGGTCTTCATTGAGTGGAGTTAGTGGTGAGGCAGTTTGAGGTTGGGTTTCATTATGGTTTTCACTCACAAAAACCCACAAACCCTGAAACAATCCAAGAAAATCCACATCTTTCACTTGAAAATGCATAAATGAAAAGGCCTTTGAAAAGGTATAATTTCATCCTGGCACAGAATATAAAGCTTATGCACTCTTAGAGAACCATCCACTCTAGTTGTATCGGGAGCTTTTATCTGTAACATACATACTGTTGAACACAATGGTCAAAATTCTGCTTTGAGTGATTTTTGGCTGGCTTAAATTTCCTCTTTTGCAAACTATAAATCACCTTTTTCAGGTTTTCACCATTTATTGCAAGTATGATTGGACACTTTAAGGTAAAGATTCTGCAAGTTGTATTATTATAATTTTGCCTCCTTCCAAGGAAACATCCCTGGATTTTTTCTTTTTTTCTATCTTCAGTTTTTTCTTTGCTATTTCTCTGTACCAGTCTTGGACAAAATGAATTTTCCATATACCCTTAACTATATGGAAAAAAAACAAACAAAAAAAACCAACCAACAAACAAACCAACCAAAACAAAAAAAAAAAAAAAAAAAAAAAAGGAAAGAAAAGGCTCCACGAGTAGTAAAATTATTTCTTTTGTAACATTTCTGGTCATTTGGAAGTAGTATTAAAAATCATAATCCAGTATGGATTTTTTTACACATATGCTAATATACACATCTAATGCCAGTATTTTCCTGTTCACTAAGACCAAGAAGCAGTACTGAGAAACTGAGCTCTCCCACACCATAGAGCTCTCCCCCAACAGAAGAAGTTAAAGAACATAAAATAAGAATTTTCAATGACTACTCAGAATTCCAGAGTATAAAGATAATTCCTGTATAATCCTTACAAAACTTGTAGCCTATATTTATGATTAAATAAAACAGTAATGATGAAAAAGTAGGCTTCTGGGAAATGAAGAGAAAACAATGTATTTGCAGTAATTTCCAAAGAAAACGGTCAGGGTATGTGGTAACCATAACTCATAACGTATCTACTTGTGTTCAAAGATTTAATAAAGCACCATCAGCATCTTATTTCCCTTTATTTAACAAAGGCTAAGGAAAAATTGGCAAAAAACAGCCTCCAACGCCACCTACCAGCTACCAGTGTCCTGAACTTGGACTTAGGGTTACTGTGTTGTATCTCCTGTACACAGACAAGACAATTTCATCCCTTCTCATTCTCCTAAATAATCTGTGATGTCTGTTGTTAATCATCACCTGTTTCTGTCCTGACCCAGCAGGGAGCAGATGGATCAGAAATGCTTATCTCATGGTCAGTGTCTCAGGCTTATCTCATGGTCGGTGAAGTTGAGGATGTCCCACCCCTGCAAGTGTTCAAGGCCAGGTTGGATGGGGCTCTGAGCAACCTGCTCTAGTGGAAGGTGTCCTTGACTATGGCAGGGGCATCAGAACTGGGTGATCTTTAAGGTCCCTTCCAACCCAAACCATTTTACGATGCTATGATTCTCTTTATGGACAACTAAAGAATTGTATGGGCTGTGGGTGTATCTTGACTTTTTCCACAATAAGTATGTATGAATTTTTTGGGTTTATTGCTATGGAAAAGACAGTTCAGTGAAAGATAAATGCACTGTGACTGTGTAAGATTTCTGGCAGAAGATAAGATCTTCTGAGATACTTAGGAACAATTTAGTATATATTTTTCACAATACAGAACTTCTTTGCCTCAATACTACAATTACAGCAGCTGTTAGTGTCATGAACTGAAATGAAAGCACTTTAGTTAAGATTAGTTTTTAGATTTTTTCCAAACACTAAATGGCTAAATTCTAAGAATTTCCACTTTTTATTTTTCAGCACATCTATCCTAAACCAAATAGTCCCTTCTTCTCCTTCCTCTAGAGGAACCATGGTTTCAAATATTATCTTAACAATGAAAAAGAAAAACAAACCCAGCACCCATTTGGATTATTTTAAAGCAATTGGGCTAAAAAACCAAGTTGCTGAATAAATAAATGGGTTCTTCATACATTGTGTGCTTGTTAAAACAGATATCTAGGCAACTGCTTCACTTGCTGTTCAAAAAGTGTGAAGTTTTCTTTATTTATACAGAGAGCTTGGTTTGAATCCCTGGGAATGTGCATGCATTGAAGGCAACTTCTGCTTAAGTATCATGCTGAATTGAGGTCTCAAGAAATGCAATTTTTAATTTAAAGTATCAGAAAGATATAAATTTGAGATAGAGACAAATCATTCCGTAGTCCTTGTTATTCCAGCCAGCAAGGTAGGTGTCTACTGCACCTGCTCATCACAGCACTGAACAGCAACCAAAATTGTATTTACACGTGAGCTGAAACAAAAGGCTCCTTCTTGCCTATACTGAAGGCAGTCAAACCTCTCAGTGATTGAAATGGAGATCAGGCACAGAGTAGGCATTGTAAAGAACTTCCTTTTTATTCAGTTCTAAATGGTATCTGTTTACTAGTCAAATGAGAAATGGATGTGAGACCACGGACATACAACTTCACATCTGTGTACTCGCTGCGAAATTAAGTAATCCCATTGTTGTTGTTTAGCCTTTACAATGTATGATATGTGTCAAAAACATTCAGTGTTTAAGATGCTTCTTAAGTGTAAGACTATCTCACAAAATGTAGAAATGTTATTTCTGTGTGATGTCCAGCTCTGACATAAATCTTAAGAGACTCAGTGTTGATCTGGCTAAAAACACCAAGGTTCCTCTGCATTTTGAGCTGTGATTGTCACCAGTTTTTCTAAACGTCTCTTGGGAAATAATATCTCTTTTATCATATCGAGAACATCCTATTTGGGGGTCTGTGAGTTAGAGAGGGAATAGTTATGATTTCAGAATGTCAGCATTACAAGTGCCACAAGGAATTTGAAAACCTAGGGAATTTCAGCAATGTAATGTGATGGGCTAAAAAGTTAATAAAACATTCTGTAAGTTTGAAAAAAAAAAAGAGTACATTCATTTTTATATTTCATTATTTAAAAATATTCCCTCCCTAACTGATCTTTTATTAACTAGTTTAAAACCAGCTCCTGTGACTGTCACATTTACATAATGTTCATCTGTTTTTGTAAACCTTAAATGTTCATATTAATCCTGAAAGCAGGCTAGTAAGAATTTTAGGTGCCCATGTGAGGAGAAAAAGAACTGTAGAATAAGAGTCCAGCTGCCTTTACAAGGGTAATTAACAGCATCTAAACAATCCTTAGAGGTACGAGCATCCCCTTAAAATATTTTCTTGCTTCCTCTTTCAGCAACAGCTTGAAAAAAATTCCTTGAAGGTTGAAGAATGAGAAGCAGGGATACTATTCTCCCTGTACTCTGCTGAGGACAAAAGTCCCAGCTCCCAGCCTTCAGACTGTTCTGCAGCATTAGCAATAATGGAAGAATTTCTCATGTATATGCACTGGAATGTGTACAGTTGTCTCATTTATGTGTTATGTTTTCATATACTTTATAAATTGTAAAGCTAATATTCCCTAATTTTATATTATTGGCTAGCAAAAAACTTTTGTGTTGCAGTTCATATACTAACGAATGCAACGTCCAGCAAAAAGCAGAATGTTGTATTACAGTTCAGATCTTCTTTATGCGCCTGAAACTCATGAGATTCGTTTTGTTCATGTACTGATGAGGGTATGATTTTTCCAGTTAAAGTAATAATGCAGTCTTATAAAGGGTTTGGTAACAATGGAAAATTTTCACTGTGATTGGGCTAATAAACCTATGCCAACAGCTCCCTCTATGTACCATAAAAAGGATGCTAGCAAATGCATTGCATGGAATATGTATCTCTTCCAGAGGAAAAAGAATAATTTCTGTGTCATTTAATTTGTCTGCAATGAGGATTAAGAAAGTTTCAATAAAAAAACATCACCGGTGTTACCTACATAATTATAGTGATGCATATTCCTTTTCAAAATTTCCTTGATTATTTACTGTATAACTCTGGTTAATTCATTCAATTTCTTTCTTAATCCCATTTGACATACATAGATTATTGTAATGAAGATAGCTCTTTGAGTACACAAAATGGAACAATGCAATAAAAGGACAGTTACTAATGTTATCTGTCTAAAGCTGGGAAAGGGAAGGAGAGGGAGCATGGAGGATTATCTCTAATGAGAGCTGTACATCTGCTTGAAAAAGAGCGATACACTATTAAAAGAAGAGCAGCATTGTTAACTGGGGAGGGCACTAGAGAAGAAATCAAGAGAGTTTTATTCTCCTTTAACTTGTTGCTTCTTTTCTGTGTGACAGCAGATGGGTGCCTTCCTCTCCCTGTCTTGCTGCCTTCCCTCTCTTCTCTGTTTAACTCCTGAAATGTCAAAGTGGGTTTGATCTTTTGTCGTGGGCTGAAATGTGTCCGTCACTATGAACTGTGCATGTTAAACATAATTCAACTGATTACTGTGTGTTGGGTGAACTGAGATAATCTCTGCACAGGGCTGTAAAAATAATGAAAAATGTGATTTTTTTTTTCAATCTGTTTCATTGCAGGTTATACAAGGTGACGTTAACTTGCATTTTTCCATAGGCTGAAGTATTCTTGCAGTCCCTGGTGCTCAGCTGACACACAGGCAAGCTGTTAAACTGCAGACGTTTGGCTGTGACTCTAGCCATGGGTGGTGCCTGCACAAATTTGTCTTGATAGATGCTTTTTGCCACCAGCTTCCTAAAACTAACAGCAGAATTAGCAAGTGCACTTAGACCTGAATTCAGATCGATTCCACTAAGTACTTTTTACTTAATTAACAGAAAGTGATCTGCTTGTGAATCGGGGAGAAAATAAATGAAACTGCACACAAAAAAAAGCAACACCTTTTTTTCTCTCTCTCTCTTTTTTTTTTTTTTTTAGGTTCACAGTTAGTTATTGGGTATGTCTGCTTGCCAAAGTATTTATCAAGTACATTAAGGAGTCAGAACAGGACATAATTACCATATGGAAGTTTATTTGACAGAGTGAGTCAGAAACACATACCCTTCTTGTGCTGTTGAAGTTTAAAATTAAATGTAATTTTCGGTGGAAAGAAGGAAGGCAAGGCAAGGCAAAGCAAAGCAAGGCAAGGCAAAGCAGGGAAGATTAGGTTCATTCTGGATGTTCTATAATTCTGTAATTTCTGTTCTGAGATGATGTCTTAGAAATTTCACATGGGATTTAACCACCAAACTGTGTATGTGACTGTGAAGCACAGGAAGCTCTTCAATATGCACGTACTTGGATGAGCGGAAAAGGAAATGAGCCAAAGCTCGGAGAGCCTTTTTGAACTACTGTTCACATCTTTCCCGTTTTCTTCTCAATGTATGTGCTCTTCCTATGTGGTTTTCCTGCACTCTGATTCATAAACAAAACAGCTTCAGGGGTGTCCCTTTTAGGCAATCCCCTCCTCTCCTCCCAGAAGTTTGCAGGATACAAAGCTGCTACTCTCTTCTATAATTATGTCTTTTGATTTACTGGGTCCTAAACACTACAGTGGAATACTACAGTGGAAAACATTTTTTTTTTCTTTTCCTCCTAGTACTGTATTAATAAATCCATGTGCCTCAGAAAATTTGCAGTTGAATTGGTAGAATCAAACATGAAACAAAGCGTTCAGTTCCTAGAAACTGAGGGACTCAGGCTCCAGACCACCACAACACCGTGCTGTCAGCTGCACCTTCTGTGAGACATGAGACTACAGCAGTTTTCATTGTAGCCCAGCTTCTGTCCTCCAAAACCCTCCATCCCATCCGTCCTGCCCACACCTCTGATTTGGCTCTTTCCTCATCCCTTGATCTCTCCCGTTCTCTTCAAACCAGTGGCCCCGTGTCACACACTCCCCCAAATGCCATCTGTGTGGTTTCTTTCAGACCACTAATGCAAAGCCCTTGGATAGCCCCCTATTTACTTGCTTTGGAGCTGCACTTAGAGGTCCCATCACCTGAAACACTGCAATCAAACTGACAACACAACCAATCAAGGTCTGACCTGCAGCCGTTTCCAAGGAAACTCAAGCCACTGCCACAGAAACAGATTGTACACAGTGGAAGGAAACATATATTTTGGGTGAAGGGGAAGAAAAAATAAAAAGAGGCATTTCAGATTTTTTTTCCCAGTACTTCTGAGTTATTACAAAGCACTTCTAAAATAATAGTAATGAAAAATGCTCTTGTTAAGAAAGATTGAGTGATGATGGTCATGTAAGTACTTAAAGCCAGGCAGAGAGCCTCTGAGAAAGACCATGAGCCAGAGCTACTTGAGTGCTTGTGCCTGCCTTGCTTCTGAGTCACTTCATAACCCTTGCCAAGTCATTGCAAGAAGATTTCCAAGTCATTAAGTCCATAGTTCCAATGAACAATAAGTTCAGACCAAAACAGGTTGAGTACCTGAAGAAGAAAACTTGGAAGAAAGCAACAAGATTCTCATGGCCATACTCAAAATACAGAGAAAATTACTAACAGACAAGGCCACCTTTCCCTGAGAAAACAACACCACCACATTTTACACTGATGAGTCTGCTTAGTGGGTGTATTTATCATTTGAGAAAGCTTTAAGTATTATTTTTACTTGGTGGAACAATTTATTATATCCCTGTGATTTACAATTTACTTGTAAATCAAGTAAATTCAAATTTCCTTGTGAATCAATGTACAGCTTCTTGAACACAGGGTGCATAAAGGAATAACGATATTCTTTGTAAAATGGCTGATGGATGGATCTAAAGTTGTGGGATGTGAACTGGAAGATCTCAGCTTTAATACAGTTATCAGAATGTAACGAGGAAAAGGTCACAGGGTGTTTTTCACCAGAATGTGAAGAGACATCTTCCACTGGACCAGCTCACTCAAAGCCCCATTCAACCTGGCCTTGAACACTCCCAGGGATGTGGCATCCATAACTTCTCTGGGCAACGTGTGCCACTGCCTCATCACCCTCACAGTAAAGAATTTCTTCCTAATAGCCAATCTAAACCTACTGTCTTCCAGCTTAAAGCCATTCTCCCTTGTGCTATCACCACACACCCTTGTAAAAAATCCCTTTCCAGCATTATTGTAGGCTCCCTTCAAATACTGAAAGGCTTTAATAAGGCCACCCCAGAGCCTTCTCTTTTCCAGGCTGAACAATCTCAATTTTCTGAGCCTTGTCCCGGGTGCAGATCCTTAATTCCAGGACGTGGTTAGTTTCATCTCAAAGTAGACTGCAAATGGACCATGTTCTATAGACAGGCCTTCTTTCCCACTGATCATGGAGGGAGCCCAGAGTGACTAGCTTAGGGTTGGATGTCTGTCTCCAGTTCTCCACATTTAGTTAGATGAATTCTGACCATCATTGAGCAGGAGAGTGGAGTTTGGAAGAAGGCTGTCAACATCAAGGAGTAAGTAAATTAATACTTCTTTCAGATACATGTCAGGGAATTTGCAAGAAGCGCTTTGGGAGAAACATGAGGTGCTTTGGTTAGGGGGATCAAATCTCCTTCTGTACTGCTGTTCTACTCTATAAACAACTACCACGGAGGACCTAAGAAACCGAGGTTTTTTTCTGACTTTCGGTGATGACTATGAGGAAGGAGTCTCAGCAGTACAGGAAATGGAGCTAAGGATCTCCTCCTGTGCTTTCACACTGGGTCTGACTAATATTACTTCACTGTGTACGTGCACGGCTAACTCGTGGAACCTACTTGTAAGCCTGTCTGTGCAAGGAGTATATCATAGCTAATTAAATATGAGCTCAACCTCAGTGTAATCACGTTGTCACAGTCAGTGACTCTGTGGGTCCTGGGCGGAAGCTAAAGATGATCCTTTCCCACCCACTAGAAAGGGATTGATTTGCTATCTATCCTACATTCATGGTGACTCTTCATGGTTTGTGACCCTGGGCAACTCCCTGTCTTGCATCCAGAAAAAAAAAACAACCAGAAGCTTTTACGATCATTGGTGGCAAAACTGACTACAGCAAGTAGTATTCAGATCAGCCAGTATTTGAACAACATCATGGTTCTGAAAGGGGATAGAAACGTTGTTTTTTTCCAAAGGAAGCAGTTTTTTCTTCCTACTATGAGTGGCCATTGCACTTCCTTAAGTTCAGTTCTCTGCCAGACACTTTCTGTTTTCACAGTTCTCTTCTATCCTCTGTTTTGGCTGTAGTGCAATATGTGACAATTAATAAAAATTGTGAATCAAAGCTTCCAGCTATGATGAGACAGCAGATAGATTAATTAACAGGAAAAGAGCTTTTTGGGAGGAAGAGTGAAAGGAATCTCGGTCAGGCTGTTCACATTCTAATGATAATAAGAAGTTAATTTTAACAAGAATAGTCCTGAGTTTTTCATAGGGTTCTGCCCAAACCTCTGAATGTGCCAGTTACCCTTTACACTGGCCACGAGATACATCAAATGGATCTAGGGAAGTAAGATCAATCTTTTATTTTTCTTTCTGGTGTCGACAGTACATCATACATTGCTTTTTCTCAAATGGAAGACTTCACGCTGTGGATCTTATACAATGAAAACTCATTATTCTTATGCAGAGTATGAAATGACTAAGAAGGTAATCTCTCTATGCCCATAATTTGAAGTCAGTCACGTTGTTCAGGCAGATTCGAAGGCAATGTGTTTGTGGTCCCTAGTGCCTGAGGAATAAGGAGGAACTCAACTGCATCATAATTGGTGTAATTAACAAAATATGGATTTGTTTTTAAATCAAGAGGCAGACACAAGTTTCTTCTTAGGGACTGAAAACAGTTCAAACTGCTGTTGTGCAATATTTTGTAGTAGTAATTTTAAGCACAGCAGAGTTTTCTCACTTTGCATGAATAATTTTTAGTAAATTATTCATAATGCCCACTGCCTTTTCACCATTATACAAATCTCGCAATGTCTCACTGGTTATCATTGGACAGTTAATAATTAAAAGTTAGGTGTTAGAGGCTTAATGTCAGCTGAGAAACCCCACCGATATGTCTTGCAAGACCCAGGACTGCTAAGGCTGTTTCTGACTGATCTGGCAGCAAAAAACATTATAAAGCTACAGCACAAGATGGAACAGNGACCTCATTGACAGTACCATCTTGGTTGCCATCATCCTGGCATATGAGAAATGCACAGAATGGTTCTCTGAACTTCCAGTGGTTCCTGACTCTTTCAACACCCTGCAAACCCTCTAAGATGAGGTTTCTTTTAGACAATGGTATTATCAGTTTCTGTCTGAAAGGGAAGAGAGACCTAGAGTTTCTTTTTGTGCCAGGAAAGGTGAAAGCTGAGGTTCAATTTCCTCTTTCTCCCAAGATTTCTCCCACTAATACTTATAAGATGTCTAAAACCAATGATGTTGCCAAGTACAATATGATTTAGGTGGATGCATTTATCACCCAAACTTCGTAGAGTTCAACATTAACCAGATACCTTAGACCTGGTTATTTTCAAGGACTCTGGGCTACAGAGCTGTTGTCAGTGTATCTGAATGGCATTTGGACACTAGACCATGCTATTCATCAGCTCCTCAATAGCATTACAATAGTACAATAGCAAATGTAGGCTAATAGAGCTGGAGGGTTCACACAAAAACAGCAGTGATTGTAGCTGCTTCATTTTTTAAAGGAAGACAGAAAAAAAAAAAAAGCAACAGAGATTTGGCTTTCATTCTTTTATTTATTTATTTTTCTACTAATTTTGTGTTCTGAGAGTGAAAGCACTGTGTGCCTCTGCTGAGAAAAGAATTCAAAAAAGGGAGGAGCCATAGAAGACACAAACCCCAGCAGGTTTGATTAAGATCTTTACCTAGGAGAAAAAGCCCTGAATTTTTGCCATGTCTTTGATAACCCATGTGTAGAGCCATTGGATGAACGTGGACAGAGCACAGGAGCAAGTAGTTCCAAGCAGTACTCCCCATTTCTACATGACCATGCCTCAAAGTTGTGCTGCTCCTCCACCCCTTTCTGTGTCCTGGTTTCCTCTCCTCAACAGCTGCAGGCTTAAGAGGAGGAATGAGTGATCTCAGCTAGTTCACTCCTCTGGTGCTCTATGAAATGTAGGAGTGATTGAGGAATATGAGCTCCTGCCCCTTTTGGGGACATATTAATATGTAAAAGATAGATATGACTGAGTCTTTCTTCTCCAGTTGTGTTGTAAGAATCACCTTTTCCAGACTGAACTCCAGGTTCATGTAAAGTCTCCTCTGGTGACCTGACTGAGATGCTCTGCTGCATACAGACTTGAAGTTCAGACTCAACCTGCATATGTGATATTTTATATTAACTGGTTCTACATAGCTCCTTGTTTGATATCTTCTGTCTAAGGTATGTGGCTCTTACCCAGCACTAAACAAGGCACTCAGGTGAGTAATTTTGATCTTGGATTCTATTTTTTAATCTAGATCCTTTAAAGTTAGTTCGTACAGAATACATATTTTTTTTGAACCTGCCCCCTTCATTTGTCAGGTGGTGTGAACTATAAAGCAGTGACAATTAGTGTTTCCCAAATCTGTATAAAATTATGAAGATGCTTATGTTAAAGAGAGAGAACTGCTCAAAGTCTGAGGTGACAAATAGGACAGTATAGAAAGTAATTTTTTCTGTCCAGTTAAAACTCTGTAGAATCCAGTAGTGTGGCTGCTCTGTGGTGAAATGAAAACAGGACAAAGATCTGTCCCACACTGATCAGTTCGGGGCACTCACCAGGCTTTAGCTCTACTGTTATATCTATCATTTGATTCTGTCAGAGGTAGATCTTGCACTTTATTCATCTCCACAAGTGCCTTGGTTCTGCATATTAGCTACTCCAGAATGAGTCTCTCCAGTTTACCATAGGCTTGTGATGTGTTTTCCATCCAAAGTGTTGAAGACTTCTGGAAGAAATTGGGTTGTGCACAGGAGATTTTCAGTGAACAGTCACTTAACTGAATATCTTACCAATGGGCTCTAGAAATTCGAGTCTGTCTGAAGCTTTTTGCATGCATAAAAGCATTTTCACTTTCAGAAATATTTCTTTTTCAAATGTGGGGTGTATTTTCTAAAATTTCTTTTATCCTGAAAACCAGAAGAAACTTTCTTAAAAACTCCCACTAGATTGAGCAAGATAGGCATTTACCAAAACAGACAACAAAGCCTGTCTTAAACGTCAGCTTTCTTTGTAGCTCTGTTTTGGAGAGATACATTAACTGGTTGGGCAAAACATAGTTAAGAATTATTGATCTTTGCCGAAATTCAGCCTCCAAGTATGTTTAGGGAGATAAACAGGAACAGATTGCATCAAATATACAGAAAAGAGAAGTAACAACTCATGCCACCAACTCATTTCACTCTGACTCTACCCACTGGACACATTATATTTTCTTAAAACACATTGATTGAATACAGTGTGAGCTTTTGTTTGCTGAAGTTCAATGCTTAGGATTGCTCCCAGGATATTTATTATTATTATTATGTCCTTACCCTTTCTTTTGCTGTTTCTCTAGTTGATAACCCTGTTATTCCTCCATGCTCAATCCTCCTCTGGACTCTGCTGTTTGATTGTATGGGGGTGTTATCACCACTGATCGACTGACTATGTCTTTTAGTCCCTTTCTCTTTGTGTGGGTGGGGGGTTAAAGCACTGAAAAGAAGGATTAGATGCAGGTTTACAGCTGGTAACTCTGCACTTAAATGGCTGACGTCATGGTAATTAGACATTGGCAAGTTCCCTGTAATGCCATTGCATGGTTATCGTTACAATTTAAAATCCAAATGGGTTCTTCGCATCCTGTAGTTATTTCCAACATGATTTTTTTTTTTTCTTCTCACGGAGTTAAAAATCTCTTTTACTTCTTGTAACAGTTTGGGCTGGTCTCTGTCTACACCTGATTGTGTCTCAGCAGCTACAAAATTCCTCTCCCGGTCTGTGTAATCATAGGTTTACTCCTTTTTAATTTCTTTCATCATAAATTGTTATGTGTGGTGTCTGACCTGCTTGAAAGAAAATCACCACATTACCTGGGAATGGGCTTGACTGCCTTTGTCACCAGGCAAGCCTCAGATTGATTTTCAGCAGTAGTTATTCACACACAACCCTTAACAGCCTGGCACCTGTGTATCTATCGAACCCTTTTGGTAGCCCTTGTTCCTGGGCACACTCTTGGGTCAATGAACAAACTGTTGCTGTCGATTGTATCCATTTGCCAGCATCTCTAGGGAATGGAGAGGAAGTACAGCTACAGAACCAAAGGTTAGGAAAATTCATTAAACAAAAATAATGAATCCCTCAGTTCCTAAGCGCCAGTTCGGCAAAGATATTTAATTACTTGCTGGTCTTTACTCATATCCTCTTAGTGAGGGATGTGTTTATGAACTTGTGGTAGATTGGAATCAAATAGAGTTTGAATTCAGTGTTTAAGATTAAAAAAAAAAAAAAAAAGAGAGAAAAGAAAGAAAGAAAGCTAAGACTTTCCAGATTAGATTTCTGAAATTATTGTGACGATCCTGATGCAAAAAGATTGCAACTATTTTAGGCACAGCTACCTAATAATTTTGGTTTTCTTTTACAAAGAGACAGTTCCAATGGATATCTAGCAGTGAGTTATGAATGCTCCTTTATCGGTTGGAATAGGATATCTGTGCACATAAATTTGCCCAAGCGCACAGCTACTGAGAAAACCCTTTTGTCTACACCTAAACATGTTAAAGACAATCACATTTTTATTGTGAGATTGTCCAGGAGGTATTTCCAAGGTTTGCAGCTCTGTTTATTTGTTTATCTCTACTAAATAATGCTTATATGAAGTCCTGGAAAAGTGAGATGAGTGAAATTCTGCAACACTTAAAAAATTTCCTCAAGAGACTTCTGCCCCCCTGTCACCTTCCTCTTTTATGTGTCTGGGACTTTACAAAGTGTCAACGAGTGTCTTTATTAACCCACAGTTCCTTGCAATCATTATCATAGAATCTTAAAATCACACAATCAAAGAATGCTTTGAGTTGGAAGGGACCTTCAAGACAATCTAGTTCCAACCCCCTGCCATTGGCAGGGACACATTCCACTATCCTTGAAAACTTCCAGGGATGGGGTATGTGCCATTTACAGAGAATAAGAACAGATAGAAAGGGAACAGAAGCAACTGAGAAGTCTTCAGGCTGATGCCACTATTTATTCAACATGGCTTACCAGTGAGTGTGGTGTGCAGCTGCTTTATGAAATGTCTCAGCATTTTTACTCAAGGATTTAAACACCTACTCTTTTTCTGCTTATATTCCTCAACTGAATGTACCACACACCACTGTCTGACTATCTCTGGAAAGTGCATGTGGAGATGAAGGACATAAAAGTGAAAGTCATAACACGCAATTTAAATGTCTTAACATTTATTTAAAGGTATTAAGAGCTGGGAGATATTCATGGACAGTTAGACTGGGGTTAAGTTTTTGGGTTTGCGGGTTTTTTTCCCCTCTAGAATGAAATTTTCCTTATGAGTTTTTTCATAGACAGAGAGTGAATTATGACATAACTTACCTGCCAATATCTGCAATGGCACTGTGGGGGTGCTGTAGTTTGTTGTACTATAGGTCCCTTAGGATCCACGAAATAGAGGGTTTATGTCTGCCACTTGCTTAATTGCAAATTATGTCTATTTCTGATTCTCAGTTTCTTTTATTTTTTTCTTTCAGTATAATGGAGAGAAAGATGCTGCTTGCTTTGTAAGAGGTCTTCAAGTTTCCTGGCAGCCTGATATTTTCGAGCATCTATGTTTTCGAAGACACTAGTTCCTTTGTTGAAAAGAAACCTTTCAAAATTAATCAGACTTAAAAAATCCAAGTTCATTATCTACTTGGTTGATTATTTCTGTGTTTTGGACATCCTGTCTTACTTCTGTCAACATGAGAAAACTCCCTTGAAACAGTGCATTAATGCATCTAAGAAATAAGACACCACAGTTCTCACACTCGATGACATAAATCTCTTCAACTTCTCCAAAAACATCTGTGTCTACTACAGTTGATGATTCTGACATTGTGCATCCTGTCATTGTTGTTATGGGATGTTTCCAGTTGGTCCCTGTTTAGAATATAATATGAATACAGACAGTAGAGTTAGAACGCTTCCCTTAGAGTCAGTCTTTCTGGATTCTTGAAAGACAACTCTTTCATAACTTGGTTTTGACCCAAGGATTTTGTTTGATACTAAAATGAAAGGAATGATCCTCCTGATAATACCATGCTTTCCTGAAAAAAATGTTACAGTACTTTTTGTTCTTTTTCTCTTTTTCCTTCTTCTTAGGTCTGGGAAGAGATTGTCTGACATCTTTTGCCTGACACAGAATAGATTTATGGGATGTTAATACCCTTTACATTACTCTTCAGCTTGTCAGAGCTTAAATTCTGAACCAAGTTCTCTTAAAGGGACACCATAAAGAAACAAAAGTAATGACGAAAATAAATATTTTGGAAAGCCTCTTGAGATAGTCTGTTCTTTCTAAGAGAAAAGTGTTATTTTTCTATATTTCAGTTTTTCACCAATAAAACACAGATGATAAGAAATATATCTGAAAGTCGTGGAGCTTAGGGACTCCAGTGAGTAATATCTGCAAAATGAAGATGTTTCAGAGGTGTATCCTTGCCACAGAAGCACAGAGTAGCCTCTGTGCATCCCAATGCCTGCTATTGCAGTTGTTGCTGGTTGGAATCATCCTTTGGAGGTTGCTTTGTGACCTGTACGAAATGAATTTAGCACCCTCCAGCAACTACTGTGCTTACTGCTCTCTCCTTTATAGAAAGTCATATTGGTGGTGTTTTGGATCCTCTTTGACACCTCAGAGGCAATATGTGCATGACAAACTATTTTACAACTCCACTGCAAGTTTCCGTCCTGCCACACTAAAGCAGAGTGATGAGCAACCAGAAGTAAACTTGCATTGCTTTTTCTTACACCCTGTCTGCTCTTGGGATGTCAAAACATTGAGTACATCATGGTTTTATCTATTCTATTAAATTTTAACATTGTCTGGCACCGAGGCCTCCCTCCACGCACTGACTCACATTGAGATTCTTAAACCCTTTTCCTTCAAAGACAGCACAGTTTCTTTCCAGTGGTCTATTGGAAACAGTCCCTGGTCTGTGCTAGATCTCAGGCTGTGTTTGGAAAATGCTTGGAGGATGTTTGTTTCCTTTCATGGAAATATTGCCAGGATTTGCTCTAACAACCTAGTAGCTTGAGGAACATTTTCTGGTATAATCTAATTTAGTAGTGTTGGTGGAGCCAGCTTGTCCTTGTGGCACTGCTGAATAGCAGTGAAATCCCTTTCCGAGCACATCACTGGATAATCATGCACAAGATAATCATGCACAAAGATGTCTCAAGAAGATCCATAAAATTACTATAATACTTATACTATCCTGTTTATGTAACACATGAAATTTTGGGGCCTCTGTTGAATATGTTGACCTCAATTTTGAAGTAAAACTTAAAAAGAGGGTTGGAGGAGAAAATCACTACGTTGGTTTTGGCTGGGATACTGTTAGTTTTCTTCACAGTAGCTGGTACAGGGCTGTTTTTTGAATTTGAGCTGAAAACCGTGTTGATAATACAGGGATGTTTTTGTTATTGCTGAGCAGAGCTTACACACAGTCAAGGCCTTTTCTGCTCCTCAACCCACCTCACCAGTGAGGAGGCAGAGGGTGCACAAGCAGCTGGGAGGGGACACAGCCAGGACCACTGATCCCAAATTACCCAAGGGATATTCCACAACATATGGCACCATGCTCAGCAATAACAGCTGGGGGAAGAAGAAGTGTTTGTCTCACCAGGTCACTGATACCTGTGATGAGACCCAGCTTTCCTGGGGATAGCCTGACTGCCAGTGGAAAGCAGTGAGTTAATTCCTTAGTTTGTTTTGCTTATGTGTGTAGCTTTTGCTTTACTTATTAAACTGCTTTTATCTCAACCCCCAAGTTTTCTCACTTTAACCCTTCTGAGTCTCTCTCCCACCCCACTGGGTGGGAGTGAGTGAGTGAGCTGTTTGGGGCTAAACCACGACACTGACTGACTGGGATTAGAGTCTGGGATCTGTGAAATGCCCCCCTAAGACTTCTGGACCAAGTCATGATGTGTGCCTTAAGCAGGCAGGATTACACTAGAAAGAATATCATGAAAGACGAATAAATGTGCTGATAGGCATTAAAAAAAAAACTTATTCTGCAAGACATTAGTCAGTTTTACTGAGAGGTGGTAGAGGAGAGTCTTTTGCAATGGGGAGATTATGCCACAAACACTGCCTTGTTAGATTAAAATCTCTTTATAGTTGCACTTGGCTATGTCACATTAATTTCCAACAGCAACAGACAGGAGATGGTTCTGTCTTTTCACTACAGGACAGATGACACCTGTGTGTGACATCTGAGGATGGTCAAAAGCCTACTACAGGTAAGAGCTGGGAACTTTTTAAAATTTGGCTCTATTTGCTTAAATCTCCCCAGTCCTAATGTGAGAAAAATCTGTCCTGGAGTGACTCAACTAACAGCAAACTCTTTCCAGACTGGCAGCAAAAATCCACCTAATCAGAAAAAAAGTACCAGATCAAACAATTAGAAAAAAAAAGTGAGCCATTTTACTGTTTTAGAGATCCAAATTACCTAGTGAGATGGTTATGATCAGTAGTTAAAAGAGAAGCAAAACAAGAAATGGCCAAATTAAATGGTAAGGAAAAAAAAAGGAGGTTAAAAAAAATCATTTATGAAGCAGACAGATAATTTCAAAAAGCTTTCATACCAGGAATAGGGCACCATTACAATGAGAAAACCTTTAATTATGTTGTAAAGGTCTGATATTCCACTGAAATGTCATTTCAAAATAAACTTCTAACAGTTAATTATCAGTGATATTTAACTTGTGGGAAAATTAAATATCACCACATACTCCTGTGATCATTTTATTGCTTTTGTAGACATTTTAATATTTTAATGGTTTCCAAGTAACAATGAAAAAGGCATGCCACCAAGTGTGTTTTCTTGGCTTTCTGTGGATAATCATATAACCTTTTCTTTGTCTTCTCCATACAAAGCAGACTTCTGAGTCAGTGAGGACAGGACTGAAGGGAAACCTTTTGGGAATAAATATCGGAATAAACATTGCTCTGATTCCCTCAGCCAGCATGATTCCTGTTCCTGGGAAAGAAGTTTTATTAACTGTGAAAACTAGAAATACAATCCTGAATGAACAAATATTGAAATCCTATTTGTATTCAGTTAGAAAATCAGATGAATGTGCAGTGTTCCAGGTAGTGACCTATGTATTACCCCAAGCTTTTAAAATGTGCAGCATAATTGGACCTCAGGATGCAGTGACCCTGATCATGCACAGCCTGGAAGGCTGGAACAGGAAACCTCCTGTGCTCTTGTATAAATCAATACAATACAAGCTAAAGGGCTGAGATTGTCAGGAAAAGGTATGAATTTTAAGACCAGAATGGAACATTATGTGAATGACCTGTAATTTTGATTGATTTGGCTTTAGAAATGGGTTAGTCCAACCCACCACAACTGACTGGGTGTTCTTCATCCTTCTCCAGGGTGAGCCAATGAAAACATTAATCGTTAAGGGGATTTGGCTCAAGAAGGCTGGTTTATCCCTCACTGCAACATTTATTTGTCTACTCCTAGCAGTTGCTCCCAGTTCCAAACATTGTGCCACGAAAAGTTCTAAAATGAATACTATCATCTTAAAATAGTCTTATCATCCTGGGATGGGCACTATGAACAAGGGTAGGAAAGGGATAGAAGAGGAATTGTGAGGTCTGTGCAGGTCTTACTGTTGTGTAGTGCATTAGCTGAGATGCTTATCAAATTTGGATCTCCAGGGCCTTTACATAAAGTGAACATCATTGATGAAATACTACAAAAATCCGGGAAATTGAAGGCAGTGGATTTTCTGACAAAGTCAATGAGTTTTGCATGGAATCACCAAATGAATAATTTTGCTTGCTCTTGTAAATTACCATGGCTAGGCTTCACGAACGAAGATTTGGGAAGGCTCTATCCACATTTGCTACAGGCACGCTGGTGGCTTATGAGGCCAATACGTGACAGACATATCCGATTGCAAAAGGCACAGCAGAAAGACTCCTTAGATGGTGTATTCTGCAATACACGGTTCTTTCTGCGTTGCCTTTTCTCCTCGAGAGTGATCCTGCGTGTGTTCTCGAAGGAGACAGCTGCGTTATAGATGGTGTGTCTGCAGGCCTCCCGATTTGAGGCCAGAGTAGACCAGTTATGGTGATCAATATGGCCAAGGCTGAGATGTTGTTTCAGGGAGTCCTTGTATCTTTTCTTCGGGGCTCCTCTCATGCGGCAGCCAGTGGCAAGTTCACCATAGAGCAGGATCTTAGGGAGGTGGTGGTCCTTCATCCTTGAGACGTGCCCTGCCCATCGCAGCTGCGTTCTCAGTAACATGGCCTCAATACTATTCAATCTATTCAATCTATTCAAGTCTATTCAATCTAAGGCTCCTGTAAATTAACCTGTCTTCAAAGATACTGCAAGACTGAATCTTTCCATGGCGGCAGGAAATCCATCCAATATTTCTTCAGCATTTTGTGAAGAAAGCAAAAAATGCCTCTAAGTTAGAACTTAGAGGACTGTTGTTGAATCTTTTAATGTGCAACAGGTTTCTGCTTCTTTCATCAAGTTGCTTAGTCTCCTAAAGTCATATAGTTTAAATGCTTAAATGCCCCCCAAATTCTGTGCCTTATTTCCTGTTGTGCGAACTGACAAATGCCCCTCAGGAAAACTCTTACAGCAAAGACAGGAAAAAATAGAGTGATGCTATTAGATACAAGGTTGCTGGCTAAACTTAAAGAACAACTAGTTTGTTGGAAATAATACTGTCACAGCATCACAGAATCATAGAATGGCTTGGGTTGGAAAGGACCTCAAAGCTCATCTAGTTCCAACCCATGGGGGGACAGGTACATCTACACCTGTAAAATGAAGGTTTTCAGAACACAAGAGAGATTGCTTCAGCAAGTGTTTTATTTTCCTTGGAACTTCCTGGTAGTAAACCTTTTTATGTTCACATGTTCAAAGGTCTGTGTAAAACCTGCTCCCATTGAAGCAGTTGGAGGTACATCAGGTAATTTTACTTGTAAGCAGGTGGCTTCACAGGGAGCGTCACTGGTATTTTAAAGGACTGTTTGGGAATCTGGCTACTAAAATGAAGAGATAACTCTGAAGAGACTGGCAAAAGAAATTGCTAGAGCACTTTTTCTTTCTCTGGTAAAGAGCTCAGGGTATTGTCCAGAGGTCTGTTAGGATAATCACAGCATTTTCTCCCTCTTTTGCTCAAATACAGGTCTGCTTCCAGTGATAGATTAAGAATCTGGCAGCCTTAGGAGTTTGCTGGTTTGGACAGTTTTCAGTCCCAACTCAGTCTCCCTTCTCTCCCCAGAGGCAGTCAGTAACATCTCTTTCCCTGAAAAAATCCTTTTTGTCCTTATTTCTAAGTGCCAGGTCTTAACACTAAGCCAGATATTGAGGGGATGTGAACTGGAGTCAATTGATCTGTGTGGATTTATCTCTGCTAAAGATTTTTCTTACCAGTATTTGTCAGAGTCACAGTATTCTGCTGGGCAGAGGAGAGGCACAAACAGTCCACAGAGGAGCTGAAGATGATATTTCTACCTAAATCCACTCCTATTTGACACTGGACTGTGCTATTGCTTCATTAGAAAATTGTATTTCACATCCACCTTTGCAAATATATATATGACTATGCAAACTAAGTTATAGAAAATTACACATTTATTTCTGCAACCTCTTTTTTTTTCTCCCCTCTTTTACCTCTGCAAAAGGTTGAAGTCTCCTATCACTCTGAATTATTATAGATTCACATCTCATGCTTTCAGTTCTTCAGATCCCCAGATAAAATTCTGTTGTATATATAATGAGCAGCACAATTAGATATGAAAGGTGAGGGGAAAACTAATGCATGGAGATGGTTTAGAGTGTTTTGAACTAACCTGTTCCATCAAGATCAACCAGTTTAAATTTGCAGAGAATATGGGTTTCCAAAGAAAATCAATAATTGCTTTCAATCTGTTTTGAAAGACTTACTTCCCAAGTCTTAAAACCCGCAGAGAATTGTTTCTTCTTAATTTTGTGTTTTGAAAAGCATTAAACAAAGCTTGAACTAAGATAAATGATTGTTTTCTAAAGTAAACAATAAATTATTGCATGGGGAACATTTTTCATGAATTTGTAGGGGTTTTTTAAGTGGAAATAATGTTGCTGGTGACTTTTAAAACATATCATAAATGGTTACGCAAACACTAAGAAAATTCCAAAATATTGAATATTATATATTGGCCAAAACTCTGATTCTAGAGGTAGTGAAAAAATAACAATAAAAACAAACTCAGTTTAACTTAAAATTATTTTTCCTGACCTTCTTGCAGTTTGAGAGAGTGGCATTGAATCAGTCAAAGCTTAAGATCTGGTAATTGATGAGCAGTTATACTGGAAGTGATTCTCAGCTGACTGAAGTCTCTGAAAGTCCCATTGTCTCACTGAGAACACTTTAATTCGTAGCAACAAGAAGCTTTATGGACACCATCACCAGCTCTTCCACAATTGTTGCCCTCTCTAGAGTGAAGTTTGGAAGAAAGAGTGGAAAGAAAACATACACAGTGACTCACAACAGAAACTATTAGGTGAAAATATTTGGCATGATTTGAGTAGAACAGACAACACAATAAAAATCTTATATTTAAAATCTCTTGTCTAAATCAAGGCTTTATTACAGTTCCTTTATGCTCACTGCACTAACATCTGCCTTCAAGTTTATAACTTTTTTTTCCTTTTTTTTTATGTGGTGTTAAAGAGCACTATAGAAGTTATTCTGAGTTTAACAGAGGTCAGCTGATTTTTTTCCACAGTAGTAGAAGAGAGAATATTCAGATTTTTGGCACAATAAACTCAGCCCTTCTTTTTCCTAGTATCTCCTGTCATGCCTTAGTTTGCCCTTTGCCCAGTTGTTTGAGAAACCTGAGTAAAGGATGTAGTCAGAACAGTTACTCTTAGAGAATAATGATTTAGACACTGAAAATGGAAAAGAGAAATGTATGCTACCACTGAAAATTCTGTGAGTAGTCCTTTTCTTGCTAAAACTTACACATCACTGGAGACAGTACAGATACATACTGGAGAAGAAAAGGCTCTAGGGAGACCTTATAGAAGACTTCCAATACCTAGAAGGGCTACAAGGGAGCTGGAGAGGGACTTTTAACGAGGGCATGTAGTAGTAGGATAAAGGGGAATGTCTTTAAGCTGAAGGGGGATAGATTGAGATTGGATATTGGGAAAAAAATTAATTACTGTGAGGGTGGTGAGGAACTGGCAAAGGTTTCCCAGGAAAGCTGAGGATGCCCTATCCCGGGAAGTGTTCAAGGCCAGGCTGGATGGGGCTTGGAGCAACCTGGTCTAGTGGAAGGTGTCCCTGTCTGTAGCAAGGGTCAGAACTAAGGTCCCTTCCAACCCAAACCACTCTATGATTCCATAATTCTATATATACATGCATGTCTGTGCATACACACAGACACACAGACACACAGACACACAGACAGACACACATACATAGAGACAACTGAGATCAGTGGGCCTCCATCCATTTTTACCTCTTGTGAACCCCTCCAGTATATCAGGATGGAATTGTGTTGTCTTGCAGCATCTTCATTAGTTCCATCAGCAGCATAGAATGTGATTTTAACTGAAGAAGTAACTCCCATTGATATTGAAAATATTTGGAAGAGAGCACAGTGGATTGATTGGGTGGGCTTTTTATTCTAATCCTGTCAAGTGAAGGCTGAAGTGAAAGAAGCAGCTGGTTGCTCAAGAAACTTGGGCAGAACTTTGGCCAGGCATGAATTATGCTGGAAAAAAATCCCCTAGTTAAGAGCAGAAAGAGCTAATGCAAACAACATTGAGAAAGGATTAGGAAGTGTTCAGGAGTAGAAACATTGTGAGGTATAACTGCAAGACTCAAAGGACATGAAAGAACTGGTTTGACTTTCTGTCCTCCATCTGCCAGGATGAACTCATACGCGCAATATAGGTTGCCATTTCCAGCACAGGTTTTGCGGTTCTAACCTTCTGGCAAACATATAAAAAACCCATTAAAGTGTGAGCCAAACTCCTGTCAGCAGCCCAAGGAGAAGGATATAGCTCTGGCTTCTCTAATTTTGCATACGACCCAGATGGAAGTACAAGCACTTCTATGTTGAAGTGCCAAATAACTCTCCCAAGGCTTATATTATCTTTTCTTCGTCTTGCCTCAGAAAAACTTCCTTGTGTCTGGGGACTCCGCAGCTGTGTGCACTCCAACAAAAGGCTGTGCCTGGCCAGCCAAGTCCTGTGGATTTGCTTTCCAACTTCTGTAACGAGGCTTCCCCTCCTTCCCAGTCCCATCAAAGACTGTTCAACCAGCAAATGCAGCTGCAGAATCTTCACAGATTCTTTAAAGCAATATTTAAAGGAAAAGTCCCTCGTTTCCTTGAAGCAAGCCCACATTGTAAACAAAAGTACACCAAAGCAATCATGCAATAACTGCCCGGGAGAAAGGTGAGGAAAATAATGTGGGGAGGTTGTAAGAGGGAAAGGGGAATTTAGAAGAGTTGATAGCTTTTAAACACAAATCTGTGCCTTAATTATGTTGCTTTAACCTTGCCTTTGGCATCATTTGTTCTGAAGAACATACAATTTGAGCTACAGGTTGCGGTAAATTGGAGGATTAAGACACAAAAGTGGAATATAGAATAATTATTACACCAAAATCATTAACATCAAGTACAGTCATGCCTATAAATAGTGTTTCATTAAATATACTTTAAGTAATATTGCCTAATATAATCTCTTACTTCCTCATAAAGCCAAGTGTTGATTTGAGAAAAGAAGTGACCTCCAAGTAAAGACTTTATCGACTAAATCCATCTTACTTTAGTGTCAAGATATGCTTTTTTTCCCCTTCTGAGTAAGAATAAATGTATTCTTCTTAATTTGACAGCACAATGACTGAGTTAGTATTATTAAAGAGGTAGAGAATAAATAAGGAGGTAATATAGAGGTGTAGTTTGACCAGGTAGGTGTAAGAGGAAGAATCCTGTTTGTAACTTGATCAATAATAGGAAGGAATATCTCCTATATCGATTTATTCTATGTATTGAGCTCTGTGGGTGTTTTGCTTCCTACTTTTAAAGTCCAATTCTGGAAATCTTAGCCTCCTTCAAATGGATAACTTCAGGGTAAAAATTTCTTTGCCTTCAAATATCACAGAAGGGGATGTGGGAGAGAATAGGGCAATCAATAATCTTTGTGAAGTCTGTTATTGTACAAAATGCACCTTTTGCTCCTGGTGACTTCAAGATTAAAACAGCCACTTTTCTGCTTATCTTGGGGTTCTCTGGGGCACCTCTATAGCTTTTCCTATAAAAAGAAGTCTTAGCTACAGGTAACTCTTCACACCTCAGCCTAAATGGGCCTGGGATCTTTAGATATCCCTTCTTGCTCTCGTGTCAGAGAGAAGATAACTTGGGCTCTTCCTTGCAGAGAGGACTGTAGTTCTTCCTAAAGTTCTTTCTAAAAGGACTCTGATACAATTTGTTGCATTGGAATTCACAGTCAGCCCTCAGCTCAGTCTGCACACATGCTTTTGAAAAAAAAAAGATGCCCTGGATTACAGCTCAGGCCATGGAGACTGTTGGAATTCAAAGAACAGCTAAGATCATTTTTCAGTGTTACACTGTAGTTCTAGCAGCAGCAACCCTAAACATAAAATCAATAGCCTGTCCTACCATAAATTCCATCCATTCCCCTAAACAAGTTGCATAGTGTATCTATATCTAGGGGTACATCTTAAACTAGGAATAAAAGAACACATCCTTTTTTTCTCTAAGAGAGGTAGTGAGAATAAACTCGTGGGAACTGTAAAGATATTATCAAAGCAGGCAACTACATGGGAGATATCTGTGCTTGTGTGGGCAAGAGGGCAGCTTCTTTTGATGATTGTTGATTGCAATGAGTTACACTGATGTTCTCTTAGGTATATGAAGGATATAATTTTATATCATTCAATTTAGGTTGAGATACTCTGAAGAGTGGCTAATTTGAAATGTGATACATAAATCTAAATAACACTTCCTTAATGACACATGTGTTTTTACAGTTAATTTCTTTAGGTAACAGAAAAAAAATACTAAAGAATGGTAGGAAATTTTTCTGCTTCATTCTACCCAGGCTGCAATAATTAAGACTCTGTTATTCATACTTATCTCTAGCAGCTGTAGCATCATTTTCAAAGCCAATAGATGTGTATAGTGGGGATGTTAAATGAGAATCAATGGGTTTGGGAATGAAAAATTGTTTCCCATTCTTATGCATCCTTTTGCCAAAAGTAAACATTATTTTTTTAAAGCATTTAGTGTTAATTTGTTAATTTAGTTTTTACAGTGACAACTGTAATGATTTCTATATTTTTTTCTTACAGATAGATATAAATATTTTAATCCTAATTGATATTTGGAAGTTTTCTATTTGATTCCTACATCTGGTGCTTGTTCTGAGAGAGGTCACTTCAGCACAGCCCATCATTTATGAAGAGCTTTCCTAAGAAACCTCAGTTTTTCTGCTCTGTGCAAGCTGGCTGGCTACTATGACTTATTGCTAACTGAGGACAGGGTTCATGAGTAGCTGCTGGGGTGACCTGAAGGAATAAACCTCAAACCTCCAAAAGAAATAAAGTTTTTTACTGCCTGACTGATGGATGATAATAATCACACACATTCATGCAGGGCTATTATTTCAGCCGTTATCATTTCAGCATGTAAGATAGAGCCGAAATTTCAGGCAGGAATAAAAAAAAATAGTTTTTATAAATAACATCTAGGAAAAAAATCACCCAAAAGATAAAAAAACATTGTAGAATAGGAATAAACAACATGCACCATGGTCCAGATCCCAACAACCATCAAGTAATTGGGTTCAATTAGATAAATTTCAAAGAAAAGCTATGTCAGTGATCAGAACAATAAAATCCCACAGTCTCCAGGCAAAGCCAGATTAAACAGGGTCTAAAAGAAGAGTGGGAGATCGGTGCTTGATAAAAGTAAAAAGATGGGAAGATGCTACAAATTTCAAGTGAAAAATCTGTTCTTGGCTATGGCAGTCAGGACAAGTGCAATGGATGTTTAATTGCAATAACAAAGATTAAAATTTAATCATAAGAAAATTGAATGTTAAGAAAATCTTTTTATCCATAAGGTTAGTGAAGCACAAAATATGTTTTCACAGTTGGTTACAGAGCCTTCAGCCACTTCTGCAAGAGGTTTTTATAACAGACCAGGAAAGGAGCTGTGAGACATTATATAAATATGGTACATTTTATCTCATAAAAATGAATTTTCTAGAAAGCCTCTGGAGATCCTTTCCAGACTGAAGAACCTACGGCTTAGTGTGGAGCAAAACCAGACCTCACATCATGCTACATAAGGGCCACAAATTGCCACAAGAACCATGAATCCTCTGTCAGTGTATCAGTTGAATTTTGTTAACCCACCCCATGTATGGTTCACATTGTTGGACCTTCTCCAGCACCTTACAGCAAGCGGGTTGTAAGATAAAAACAAGGGCAGACTAAGAAAAAATAATTAAAGATTTTTTTTTTCTTGTTGTAGTTGTATATCTGCTACCTTTAAAATCAAATTATATTAGAGAATTTATAAAAAGAAGTAGCCTTTTTTGTTGTAAAAGCTGAAACTGTATGGAAGGACACAAGAATGTGGGTATGCAGAATCAGGAAGAAATATGAGCAAGACACACTCCTTTTTTTTTTTCTAGGCAAACATTTGGTTTAGAGACAAATATTATTTCTTCCCATTAACTTCCTGATTAAAAGTATTTAAACCACATAGACATTTATAGCAGAAATTTGTATTAATAGCTTTTAGGAATTCAGTATTTCACATATGTTAAGCCTGTCTTACCTGAAATGTTTAACACCAACGATAATTTGAAAGCCTAATCAACCTATATTTCTACACAGTATAATGATATACATGAAACAGGGTGCTCAAGCACTGGAGTATGTTGCTCAGGGAGTTTGTGGAGATATTATATATCCTTGGAGATATTAAAAACCCGACTGGACAAAACCTTAGCAACTTGGTGTAGGTTAAACCATTTGAGCATGAGGAGATGTCTGCTAACCTCAGCCATTCTGTGATATTTTGATCATTAGGAAAATACAGGAAGCTTCAGAGGATGTCTGAGTTGTGGGATGGTTTTCTCCATTAACTGTAAAACAGACAAGGTTTCCAGTGTTACTGTTTCAAACAAGTATCAAACTTTAAATTAATCCAAGTTAAGAGAAGGACTTTAACGTCTGGGCTAATAGCCTCATGTCCCATTCCATAGGCTTTTAAGAAAAATGAAATTAAGAAAACTGTATTTCTTCCAACATGTAGTGCCATTTCCAGCAGCTGGCATTTGCTACTCTTTGCACAGCCTCTGTCAAAACCTAAGCAAATATCCAAGTAATATGTTCAGTCTTTCACCTACTGTGATTTATATAAGGTATCACCAAGGAACCCCAGCAGCCAAAAAAGATGAGCTGCTTGAGGGGAAAACAGCTACTGAACAAGAGGGAGATGGGACTCATGTCTAACAGCCAAGCTGTTAGACACATTATCTGTGACTGAAGGCTCACACAGCAGATAATCAGTCAGCACAGACTATAATCTGGAACAATCCCTTTGTTTCACATTACTCCTAATAAAAACTCATATTAAAGAGAAGTGCTGTCTTCTCAAAGACCATACATAATCACAATTTTCCCAATTTCTACCATGGCTGGTTTTGTGCATCAAAGTCATCTTTGTTTTTCTTTCTATTCCCCAAGGCTTGGTTCAAGAAATGCCACATGCTCTCTTGCAGTATTCGGAGCAGAAACTAAGACCTGTCTCAAACACTCCGTTGTACATGTTTGACTTGCTTTTCTACAGGATAACCAAGTAGTGAATTCACTGGGATCGGACTTTCTGAGTGATAGTGGTTCAGTGTTCCTAACCACACTGAATTGTCCTGGTTTTCACTCCCATGTCCATCACAAACTGCCGGTGTCGTTTTCCATTTCTTTTCAGTTGCTTCATGTCTGTCATGAAATCTGTTGGAAACTTTAAATCACTCCCAGCTGCTCTTCAGTATTTGAAAGAGCAGAAAAATGCTTTTTGTAAAACACCACAAGAGATTTGTGGGTAGTTTCTAACAATATACTGTGTTCTCAGAGGTGACAATTTCTTAAATGCAAACGTAAAGCTAGATTTTCAGCATTGCTACAGATGGCCAGCATAACCTTTTTTGCCTTTCAAATTACTTTAAATTCTTTTAATTTCCAAAATCAAGTAAAATTTCTAACTTAGAAAGGTTATGAGCTATTGGAAATGTCCAAAAGTTTTATCTAATCTTATATATGTGGACACGAGAGAAGGAGATGAGCAAAGGCTCTTCAGAGAAGTGATGGAGTCACCATCACTGGAAGTGTTCAAAAAATGAGTAGACATAGCATTTCATTATATGGTTTAGTGGACATGGTGGTATTTGGTTAAAGGTTGGACTTGGAGGTCTTTTCCAGTCTTAATGATCCTGTGACTTTTTGATTCTATAAAGTGACCATATATCATCATGATGGAACATATATTTTTCTGGTTTAGATACACCAGATTTGGGCATGGATCCCACACTGGCCGTGTCTGCATGTCTTCAGTGAAGTGAAGCCTGTTTTAGACTTTCATTCATCAGCTCTGTGTCTGACTTGGCCAGGAGGAGGAAAAGGATGAGCAGGTGTACTGGACTGTGTGGATTTGATGGCCTGCAACTTCAGATGCACAGAACTATAAAGTTTTGGTAGCAGGGGGGGCTTCTGTGAGAAGTTGGTGGAAGCTCCCCCCATGTCTGACAGAGCCAATGCCAGACAGCTCCAAGATGAACCTGAAACTGGCCAAAGTTGAGCTCATCAGTGATGGTGGTAGAGCAGGACAAAAAAACCCTGCACAACTGCACCTGCAAAGAGGGGTGAGAAAGTGTGAGAACCAGCCCTGCAGACACCCAGGTCAGTGAAGAAGGAGGGTGGGGAGGTGCTGCAGATGTCAGAGCAGAGGTTCCCCTGCAGCCCGTGGTGCAGACCATGGTGAGGCTGCTGTGTCCTGCAGCCCAGGGAGGTCCATGGGGGAGCAGAGATCCACCTGGAGGACCTCACACTGGTGCAAATGGATGCCTGAAGGAGGCTGTGACCCCATGGGAAGCCCATGGGGGAGTAGGCTCCTGGTAGGACCCATGTACCTATAGAGAGAGGAGCCCACAGTGGAGGAGTGAAAGAGTTTGAAGAGTCCTCCACTTGAAGAGGAAGGAGCAGAAGAGACAATGTGTGATGAACTGACAGCAGCCCCCATTCCCTGTCCCCCTGTGCTGATGGGAGAACTGATAGAGAGGCTTTGGTGGGCACCTGGTGTCCAAACAGGGTCAACCTGCCACAGTAACAAGACTTTGGCCTTCTGTGGAAAAGCAGTCTGCAAAAAAATACTCAGTATCATGTCCCACAGGATAACAAGAGACCCATTTTCAAATCAAGGTGGTGCTTGGTTTATGTTTTAACCAAGAAAACCATCAGGCCTTGTAACCTTTGCCTAACTGAGAGAACACAACTGCAAAACTGCTACACTTTTTTTGAACTTACCTAACCTTTTTTTCAAATCTTACAAAATGTTTCCTCAATTACTTTCTGCAGCAGCAGGTTCCTTCCTGGAGAGTTATTCATGCACAGTGTAAATACATGCACCCATTTAAAGTTTATTGCTTTTAATTTCATCTATGGTGGAGGTGGCGTGAGTTGTGTTTCCCAAAACAGCTCATAAATTATGAAGGTTTATTTAAAAAAAACAAACAAACAAACAAAAAACCTGAAGCTTTATATTTTGAAACCATTTTCACTGTCATAGCTACAGAGAGAACTTGTGAGTGAAGCCTGTTGTGATAGTGCCTTCTGAAACCAGACAGACTCCATTTACAGCAGGGAAAATGTTGCATTTGGCATTTCTCTTTTCAGGGTGCCTCTGTACCAATGGTGATACAATTATCTGAGTTCAAAACTAATATCAGTGAAAACTGACATACACTACATTCATTTTTGAAGGTGGGAGCATGACTGGCAGGAAAATAGCTGATGTTGCTGACCTCCAGGTTTTCATCATTAGCCTTGAGGATGTGTGAGCCATTAAAAAGGAATAAAGGAGTGCTGTCACTGTTCAAGTTTGCATGTCTAAAAAAAGTCTTGCTCTTGACACTAAAATCCACTTTCTCCTCCTACACCCACACCAGATTTTCTTACTGAGAGATGCAGCACAAGTCCTCCACCCACTGACCAACTGACTTCTCAGTTTTTGACATTGCTGAGACCAAATTAATTTAGGTGATGGAGTTTTTCCATATAGAGGGCTCAATCCAGAGTTCATGAAGTTGATGAAAGTCCTTCTATTTATTTTACTGGTTGTTGCTTCAGATTAGCAAAGAACAAATGCTTCTACTGTAAGTTCAAGTTATTCCTCATTAAAAGGAAAAGAACCAGCAAAACCAAATTGGCAGTGACCTAAAAGAGAGGGCAGTTTTGAGAGTGCTTACCTGAAGGGTTTTCAGCAGCTTTCTCCTAACAAAACGACATTCATGCTATGCCAACATTAGTTCGACATACAGAAGACATGTAGAGGCCTGGTTTGATGCTTCTCATCAGGGTAGAAAATAATGAATTTGACCATCTCAAGGCTCAGGACAGATCTAAACCACTAGAAGTAGAGAAACTGAAGAAAGTGGTACAACAAAATGTCTCAACAGGGACATGAGAAGGGTGAAAACAGCAACATTTTCTGGTACACGTTCAACCCACTCACCCCAAAAGCAATTATCATCCTATATTTATTGAATGTCCTCCTCCAGTACCATCAGTCACAGCATCTAACCTGATTTTCCTATACTCTTGCAAGGAGAGAGAAGAGTCAAGGAAGATTTGCTGCTTCCTCAGCAACTCTGTTGCTTATCCCTAGAGCTGCCCATGATACCTCCTATATAAAATTACAGCAGTTTCAGGGATGTATGATACCAACTGGTTTTGATTTCTGTAAGGAAACTATATCTCTAAAAATGCACATAATCTCTGGGGAATGCCACCTGAGACAAGAGAGGATTTTGAGTTAGCCCACTGAGGGCATAAACCTAGGATGAGAAAAATCACAGAGTTTTTAAAAGTAAAAAACAAAACCCCATCTTTGTATGTTAAGAACATGCCTTAGTTTTTAAAATGGAATGAGGAAAGCCTTTTAATTTCTTTAAAAGAATGTTCCCAGTGAAAGACGTGGCTTGTGTGTCAAAATGAGTGACTTTTACAGATCATCATAATTTTTCTTTTAACATTCAAATGTGTATGTCTCAAAAAATACCCTGGTATGAATTTGTGTGCCTAAATACAACTCTCATCTCCCTCTGCCTACACCACCTGCCATTTCAGATTTCTGAAATGGAGCAGGAAACAAAACACTTACAGAAGCTTCAGGTTGATCTTTTACATATTTTATATTACTTACTTCTTTCCTGCTACCTTTCTGTTCAACTTAAGCAACTTATGTTTCTCATCTTTTCTGTTGCCCTTCTCAGGACTTTCTTATTTCTTACACTTAGTTTATAGAACAAAGTGTTCAAACTCAAGTGCAGTTACTCCTATAATAGCCTTAATATTTGGTAAAGGATCCTTCATTCAACTTTAATTTAGCCTTCAGTCTCACTTGCTTTTTTAAAATCACTGCTAAACATTGAGACTGTCCTTCACTGAGTGCCCTTGCAGTCTTTTTTTTCTCTAAGACACCAGGTTTTGTCACGTTTCAGCAACGTGTTGTTTTGTCAGAACCCCATGAGTCATCAAAAATTAAAATATTTGGGGAAAACATGCCAGTTTGGACAAGACCTAAACCCAAAAGCAAAAAAGAGTGCCTTCCTTCCCAGCTTTAGAATGATCAAAAGTCTTATTGAGGAGTTTGCTTAAGCCATGGTGAATTGATGTAAAGTCCTAATTCTACCTAAAATCAAATGGGAGACTTGTATGACTGACACTAATATGTGTCAGTAACCTATGTGCCTGCTTGTCTATCTCTTTTGAAAAAAAAAAAAGCTTCCTAAATTGTAATTTAAGTCCAATGCTGGTCCTAAAAGCAGTAGACTTTCAGATTTTCATGGAGCAAGAAAACGATCCATCTTTTATCCAACTTAATTAAAACTTTGCCATAGTTTCTGTGGGATTACATCTCCATGAAATCCTTCTTAACAAATGGAAGGATAAATTATAACAAAGCTATATTATGATTTCTTTTAATTATACTGTGTACGCAGGCTGGGCAGTTGCCACCAATCCTACTTGGTTTCATGTTAATCTCCTCTCCAGTGAACTGTTAATCTCCTCTCCAGTGAACTGTATTTTTACAGGTGATTAAAACATTCTCCTCTTACAAGGAAAACAAACAAAACAAAGTGAAAAATAGTTTTTCTTTTCTTTCAGAGGTGCTGGAACTCTCCAGAATGTTTTCTGTTTCCTTCCCACCTTCTACAAGCACTGTGTTTGACTATAAGAGCTACTTCTTGAAACAAAACATAAAGTGTTTGTGAATCATTTTGAGCCTGAAAAGCCCACGTTAGAACATTGTGCCCAGCACACTTGAACTTCCATGGAGCATAAAATTCAGCAGACAGCTTCTTCCTTTAACAGAAAAGGTAGCTCTGTTGACTATGTAACAACATTTATCAACGATCTTGGATTTTCTTTTATTTCAGCCATGAGATGCACTGAGGTGTTTATATGATAAACTTTATGTCAGCAGAAGTGGATAATGGTCTTCATTTGGCTTTTTTTTTTATTGTTTTGGGGTTTTTTTGGAACTGGTTTTGGAGAGGAAATTATAGTGAACAAATATTTAGGTTGACAGCCCTCTGTTAGAGATGATCTGGATTTATGTCTTTGGACAACATAGTGCCTTACTTCTACTGATATTGTGGGGTTCCTGTTGGCACAGAAATGCTCTCATTTATGCCTCCTTTTTGGTCTACATGTGTGTTCATCTTTGCCCTTGGTGGACAAGAGGTGGAAGGATGAGTTTAAAGACCACCTCTATTTTCTTGCTTTCCATGAATTTTCCACTGCATCATATAAAACTAGCAGTACTGCAGTACTTCCAGCTCTTTGTTGGCCATTTAGAATGGCAATCCCCTTGAAGACACTCTTCTTCATACAATCCCTTTTTTTAATGCCCACATCACTTAATCAAATATAGATAAAATTAAAAAGTGAATCTACAAAAAAAAACAACAAAAAATGTGCAAACTGTTAGATTTCTGTTTTGCTTTATCAAATTAGTCCCTTTATGCACTTGAAGCTAAGATGCAAAATTGTTGGACAGATTACTGTAAGTGTATTGTGAGTCAGTGGAGCTTCATTGACTTACATGTGCTGAGAACTGACTACACAAACTCCTACAATAAAAATCTGTGCATCAGTTGTAAGTTCACACAGTTCTCCTTGCCTGTAGTCAGGGAAGGGAATATTGGCATGTGAAGCTCAGCACATTAGCAAACAATAAAAAAATTAAATATTGTCATTCACCTAGTTAAGCACAGGATGGAACAAAATCAAGTGTTTTATGAAGTCTTTGGGGTTCTGATGTTGAGCTGGAATAAATCAATATTGCTGTAATTAGTTCTGTTCAATTTCCTAATCTGAAAATCAGGTTCACTGTTAGTTTTTTTCCCCCATATCAAACCAAATTGTTCTTTAATTTAACCCTGACTGATTCATTGATGCTTATGAACTTTTAAATCCTGATAAAAAAGTAAATTTAAAGATCACACCTAGGTCCTTCACATTGTTGAAAACTGAAGGGTGGTGATTCTGTGGCTGCTGATTTCATCTCTGTTTCATTTTGGTTCCCCTTAGATGGATAACTTACTCTGCTTTATGTATACATAAATGTCCTTTAGGGCTCTGCTTATTTCATTCTCTAGAAATATAGAAAATAATGAAGTCCCCAAAGAAAGCCTTAAGGGTCTCCTAAATAATCAAGGAGGAACAACTGGCTGTCTTATGAGGCCTTGTGAAAACAGCAATTTGTTCATTAATCATGGAAGTAGAGCCTCATCACCGGAGAATTAAGTTAGCCTTTCTCCATGGATAACAACAAAGCCACCTTCAACATGAGTGAAACATTCATCATGCTAAACCTGTAAATTCCTTGTAATGGTATCACATTAACCCTTTCCCTTTCTATATTATGAAGATCTTGCTTTAGAGAATAATTATGACTGATCTAATGCCTTCTTTCCAGCCCATAAAAAAAAGGTGAATAAATTTAATGACCCTGGAAGGTGTGTTTAATCCACTTCTCACTTACACAGTGTACATCTTTCTAAGGGGATTTTGAGCATTAAGGTTTCCTCTCATTATTAGTAACAGCTGAAATTACTTTACAACACTGAAACTTATGTAAAATTTAATGATTTGTGAGATGGAGCCAAACACTGGTACTTATTTAAGAACCCACAGCTTGTTGTGAATTTGGCCCATGGTTAGGAAAAAAGTCATTAATGGCCTCAGTTATCAGTTTCTTCTCAACAGTTCCCACTTAAACATCCATCTTTTGGAGGATATGATTGTTGCTGGGTTTGATCCTTTAACAAGCTCACCAGCTGGTTACATGGGCCCACGTAGGAAGAAGGGTGGGCAGATGAAGTTCAATTTGCTTGGATTTAGGCTTCTGTAGAGTCATGTCCTAAAAGTAAATCATACAAGTCTGTGTAATGTATAACAGTCTTATGTCACTGAGTTGAATATTACCGTTAAGAGTTCATGCTCCTGCATTTAAATATTACCTTCAGCATTTTTAGATAATTACCTTGGATCTCATTATATGGATAAATATGAAACATGAGGCTACACCTTGGAGTCTGCTTTGGGAGCTGCTGTGATAGCCTTCATTTCACAGGAGAAAATGCAGATATTCACA
>NW_016690200.1:4422891-4482312 GCF_001604755.1 Lepidothrix coronata
CTCTTATATATAGTTTGAAATTGAAAAAAACAAAACTCATTACGAAGAAAAATACTTTAAAAAATAACAGTATGGACTGAGTCTTCTTTATCTTAAGGAGACTTAAAGAGAGAATATGGAGGGGATGGAGTCAGATTTTTCCTGAATGTGCACCACAAAAAAAACCCTAAAGGAGCCACCCACTAGCTGTCAGAATGGAAATTCTCACTCTGCAAAGCCAGATGATTTTGCAAGGAGGGCGGCTCAGAATATGGCCCCTGAGAGTTGTGGGATGTCTCTGTTTGTACAGTTTCAAAACTACAGCTGGGCAGAACTGGGCAAGAAATCTGATTGAAATTTGAGGTTAGTTTGTGTTCAAGTAGGAGGTTGAATTCAAGACCTCCAGACATCCCATCTAACCTGAATTAGTCTATGATTCTATAGCTCTATTATGAAAAATGAGAATCTGGGTAAAATATTCTCCAACTTCATTAACAGGATGAGGCCAGAATTTAGGGTAATGTTAAGAAAAACAGTATTTAGCAAATGAGAGATGATATAAATAATAAACACGTCGTTGTGTCTCAAGAAATATTTATATAAGCTACAGACATGTCAGAATAAGAGAAGGAGTCATTTCAGGATGGGCTATACACAATGAGAAAGAACATTAAGAGTAAATAAAGAAAACCAATCTCTTAGAAGATATGAAATGGCAAAGCAGACCATGATAGTGCAGAAAAAGGCAGAAATTTTCAACACAAAATTTTGTTCTACATTGTTTTTATGATGATATCATGCCAGTCATTACCAAGTAATTTCTAATCCATTAAAAACAGAGAAATTAAAATCATCAGTTAAAAATATTTTGAAATCATGAGTTCTTTGAGGTTTTGGTTCCCAATGGAGGTTGTTTAGTGGATTCAGAAAATGCTCAGGGAAGTCTAGAAGACTTCAGAAATCCCTACATAACTAATATGTTAAAAGGTGCCCAGGAAAATCATAAGCATGTTACCATGATATCTCTACTCGAAAAAAAAGAAAAAGAATTTGGGACAGTGTATTCAAAAGAGAAAGAAGTGAGAGTGGCAGCAGGAGAAATTCCACTCCATAGAAAGCTGGTCAACAATAAATTTTAACTTGGAGAGTTAGAGGAGAATCAGAGTACATCTGCCAAACGAACTCAAGGAAAAAAGGTAAAAAATTGTAATTCAGTTTTTCTACTAGTAGCAATTTTTCCATTTGTTTCCCTTCACTCCCACTTCCACACACCTTGAGCATCATAAATAATCATACAGAGCCTTGACTTTTTTTTCTTGCTATGAATACACAATTCAAATAGGAATGGATTTTTAAACAGCCAAAACTGGTCAGAATGAGAAACTGTGGCTGTTCTGATTGATTGAGGCACTCTGTCCTCTGTGAAAGGCTCTGAACTCCTGTGGTGGTGCTGTGGTCACAGGGTTAATGTAGTCTTTATAAGAACAATCCAGATATACAGGGAGATGAATTTACCTCAACATAGAATAGGGGAGGTTGATTCTGGAGCATTGCTCCTATTTTAGTGTTCACAGTTCCAAAACACTTGTTGAAAGGCTGGAGTTGGTGCAGAATAAAGAGATAGAGAAATTATCAGAATGTTAGACAAAATGCACTAAAGAGTTTTAAGCAGCTCAGGAGGGTGTGTTGAGCTGATTTTGACCATAAGTACCTTCTCAAAGAGAAAATACTGGATATATAAATATCCTGTGTGTAGACGTGTGACTGGGACCAAACAGTGACCAATTAAGCTTTGGACTGGACTGCCAAGAGAAACAGAGGAACTGTGGTTTCTGAAAGAGATGAAAACAAGACTGGATGATTTCTGAGTTCCCGGAAGATGTTTTTCATTGATCACTGAGCTTATTGTTAATTGAATAGAACTGTGATGGTAAGGAAAATACGGCTTCCTGCTCTATTCTATTTGGTCTTAAATGCTCTAAATTTATGGTCAAAGGCACAAGCATATGAGTGAAGCTGTTGTCATAATCTTGCAGCTTTGTTCTTACCTGATCAGCCAACCTTCAGTTGTTATAATGCTTGACCCCGTGTCAAGTTTTGAGCATCCTTTTCAATGAATCTCAGAATTACATATTTCATGTCTTTTCAGAATGTGTTACATCCACTGAGGGTCATGCAGAGCAACATTGAATGTGACACTTGTGCAAGGGGTGGAGAAGTTCATACTCCTGGTGTACACATGAAGCACACATACAGCAAGTTAGCCAACCTATTGTTATATGGGAACTGTGACTTTTCTAGGACATTAATCCCATCACAGAATGTAGGATGAAGTAAGCTAATGAGCATTTCCATTTATTACCTGAGCTGGGGAAAGAAGTTAACCCCTTGCTTGTAGTGAACATCCACATGGCAAAATTACAAGGACATTTAGTGACAAGACAAGGGGGAATTCTTTACTGTGAGACTGATGAGGCCCTGGCACAGGTTGCCCAGAGAAGTCGTGGATGCCCCATCCCTGGAAATGTTAAAGGCCAGGTTGGATGGGGCTTGGAGCAACTTGGGATAGTGGAAGGTGTCTTTGCCCATGGCAGGGGGTTGGAACTGGATGTTCTTTAAGATCCCTTCAAATCCAAACCATTCTATGGTTCTATGAGTCTACAGTGTTCAGTCAACAAAAAGATACAGGGATAAACAGATGGAAAACACAGTCAAAGGTACAATGGACCCTGTGGAAACCAAAGTTGAATTGCCATGAGTTCTCTTCCACTTGCAGTGCTGCTGATAGATTTGAAGGAGCAGGCTGCACACAGGGTGGTAACTGCATTCTCCTCTTTCCCTGCTATGGATCATGTGAGTGTATGGAGAGTTTGGAGGAAAGGGAGATGTTAACAGACTCTGCTACACAGACTCTGCCTTCTTTTGTGTGCTCAGCCTTTCATATTCCCTTCAGGTCATTCTTTCCCCCCCCTCCTTTTCTGGATGAGATATGAGTAATGAGTAATGAGGCTTTGTGTTGAAAAGATGACATGTGTGTCCCTGAAATTTTCATCTTGAATTGTCTTCAGGGAACATAAGAATGCAACTCAAAATAGTTGGTTTTGATTTGTAATCTTAATTATAATGGAAACTTTTAGACATGTTGCCGAATCCACCTATGAATTACAAATTTTACTCACAGTCAACTGCTGTCTTCACTGTGTTTTTGGGGAAAAAACTTGCATGTGTACAGACTTTTTTACTTAATATATGGCAGTTTTATGGCACTGAATGTTATATGCATTCTTCTAAACAAGAACAAAGTCAGCACATTGATTTAAATCAGAGTGTATAGATGTTATCATCAACAATAAAAAACTTCCTTTATTAGTGCTACACAAAAGTAATTTAAAAAAAGTGGTTTTTTTCCCTCTACGTGTTCAAATAAAGAAGGTGTTAATTTTTTAGATGATATTACAAGAAGTCTTAGAAAAAAACAAGTCAATTTTTTTTTCTATTTGAGACAGCTCTGACCCAGAAGAACTTATTTTCTCCATAGGTAACACAGATGCAGTCTGTTAGTCAAAGTACAGATATTTTTAGTACAGTCTCTCACAGAAAAAGATGAAGTTATGTTTCATTATGCAATATCACTTACATACACTGTTACTTCTTCAAGAAAGAGTGAAACTTTTCTAGCTCCTGCTTGGCATAATAATTCACTTCCATAAAACTCAATGGAACTTGTTGATTATACGTAGCTAATATACCCTAAAAATTAAAAAAACCTACATATCATTAAACTCTAGCTTTGCTTAAAAAAACATTAATCCACTGGAAATATTTTCAAGCCATGTCATTTTGTTCTGAATTTTCATTTTCCATATTGAAGTTATTGTTTCAGAATAACAGTTGAAAAACTCAGTTCAAAATTATATAAGTGAAAATCTCAGCAGATCTCTACCCAAGGTAGCACATTCCTCCAAAACATTTCACTTTCAACAAAGGTAGTTTCTCTAAATGTTATTTATGAAAGGAAAATATTTCCTTATCAGAGGAAAACAGGCTGTGAGAGGCCAAAAAATACTGAGTTCATCCAGCCATCTGCCCCTTAATGGGATCAGTTATTCTGTGTCACTTGAACTCCTGTTTTCCTCTTAGAAGTCTTTCAGAACAGGCAAAATAATCTATTCTAGCACTTCATCACCCTGACAGGAATTTTTTCCTATTGTATGAACTATATATTATTTTTCTTGATGAGGTTTAACTTTTCCTTTATGTGTTCCACCCACCATGAACATGGAAGGCAACTGTTGTTGCAGAATTATTTTCCCTATATTTGAAATCAAATATCTCAGTCTCTCATCTTAGCTTATTCAGCTTAAATAGCTGCAGTTTCTTTCAGTCTTTCTTCAGAGGTCATATTATCTAGATGACACAATCCTTCTTATTTGAAATGTTGACACCACTTCTATTATCATGTTTTTAATCCCCTAGGCTATACTTCTAAAATACAGATAGATCAGAATCACCATCACTTGATTTATAGGGTTTTATTGTTTTCCTGATTTTTTTTTTTCTCTTTTTGAGCACAAGCATGAAGTTTCTCCTCAGAAACAAAACTTGTATTTCAGTTTCCTGGAATATAATTTCTTCACTTTTGTGTCCTCCAGCATGAGAATATTTATTATTATCAAACATCTCTTTCTATGAAATATGCACTTTTATTTGAAATCAAGAATATGAAATAAAACCAGAGCCTACTCCTAGTTAGGTCAGTGTTAAAAACTCCATAGGAATTCAGTAGAAGGGGAAACAAACCCTTACAGTGCAGCAGGGCAGTAATTTTGTTGCCTGTAACGGGCTCCAGGAAAAATCTATAGTCTAAGAGTTAAAGGATAGTTTTGAATAAATTTGGACACCAGTAACGAATAAATTTGGACACCAGTAACAAATAAAATATTTTATTTTAATAACTGCATTGTCAAAAAAAAAGTGCAGATTATTTCTTCATGAGAAAACAAAAATTGCTGTGCCACACAAGGTAAGGATGGGAAGTTTGCTTCTTTACTTAGAGCATGTGTATGATACATGCTGTATACATTTTATAAAGACTCTTTGCTACAGATTATTCCAATATCCCTTGGCTGCAATTCATCATTATATGTCTGTCCTCTTCCTCATCCAATCCTCACCTATCCAAGCTTAGCAGTAGGAGCTTTCTCTCCTGAATTACAGCCAGTCTTGAAACACCTGCTGTTTTACTCAAAGCCCTGACTGCAAAAGACGAGTAACGTCAGATTCCATATTCAGATATATAATACAGCAAAACTGCTTGAAATATCTGCTTTAAGTGACCCCTAAAATCTTAAGAGTAAAGTAAAAAGAATGGCTGAGGTTATGGTTATAAAGCAATGACGTAAGAGATCACAGCTTCTGGGGGAGAGTGTGAGTGCTTTTTGTTTTTTTTTAAAATAACATTTTGAATTTGCGGTATTGAATGATGCATAATTTGAGAAAAAGGATTGTTTATGCTCCTTGTACCTATAAAGACCCACATGAAGTCCTGGTTTAGTGAAGGAAATGACAACCTTGCCACTGATTTATACAAGTGCTGGATTTTACTTAGTGTGTGCTACTGTGCACTGTTAGTCTGGGCTATCATTACACCTGCAACCTCAGTCTTTGCATTTCCTGGGTTTTGATGGGTTTATTACAGGATACTGTACAATAGTACAGTGAAATTCTCAGCGAGATGCATAGGATGAGACAATAAATGAAAAATAGACTTTTGCTCCTCTGCACAAAGAACTTGTTTCTTACTTACTGGTGCATTTCTCCTAAGTGACAAACAAGAAAGACTGGCAGATTCAAATTAGAGGTTAAGCAAAGGGTAGCTGAGAAGAACAAGAGTCAGCTACCTCAGTTTAAAAATAGAAATAGAATGAAGCTAGCAACCTGAGGGAATTGACATGGAGCAGATTATGAGGAAATTGGGAAGGTTCTTTTATTACAGTTAAAACACAGAAGAAATGAAAAAAAGCGTCTGCTTTACCAGGTTGCAGTTCTGCCTTCAGCCGAGCAGAAAAGCTCGTGGTATCAAACCAATTAAGAGTAAAATGAAACTTGAAGGCAAACAGAGATCATCTGTTCCCTGATATCCTTTCCGTGTGTGTATCTTGTGGTGGTGCAAACATACAAAGCTTTTTGGGATGTGTCTCTTCCTCACAAGCTGGCCTAATAAAAGGTTAATGTGCTCTAAGTTTTTAGAATTAAAGCAAAGCTAAACGGCTTTTTCATTGCAATTAACTTTAACCCTTTGATTGTTATTCAAATTAGACTCTCAGGTTCGACTTTTTCATTTGCAAATGAATTCTGATTGAATATTGACGTCAGAGGAGGAGATGTATTCCCAGAACTAGTGAGAGGGAAACACAGGGTGGATACTGCAGCAGGAGAAAGGGGAATTTCCCACAGCATCCCATGCACTTATAATGTGCTACGGTGTGTTGAACTTGTTCACTTTATGGCTTGCGTGTGCTCATCAGTTCTGCTCTTAGCAAAGACTGCTCAGATTTTGCAGTGAGGAGTAGTGTTGGTTGCAAATAATAATATTTATTGCAGTTCAGCTTAGCAAAATATCTTTTGAAATGGGTAATTTCTGGATACAGTCAGCCAACATAATTCTTTCCTGTGGAAAATTTTCTTTTTGATGAAAAATCTTGAATGTTTCATTATCTGTCAAAAATTGAAAGTCTGAGGAAAGTAGACACTGTAGGCACATGTTTAATGAAAACACAAGTTCCTACACAAGAAAGTTCGCAGAAAATATTTAGGAGACCTTAACAATTTCTTTCTTGCCTTATACCTAGCATTTCCTTCCTGTGACCTGTTACTGAGCAAGTTGTAAGCAGACAGAATCTGAAGTATTCAGGTTCTCTTAATCCATCTTGGCCTAGTTAGGACAAGGCACAGTACACAGCTTTCAGTAGTTCACAGCTTCTAGAAATAGCCACAGATTCACAGAATAGTTTGGGTTGGAAGGGACTTTAAAGACCATCTCACTTCAACCCCCCTGCCATGGGCAGAGACAATTCCACTAGATCAGATTGCTCCAAGCCCCATCCAGCCTGGCCTTGAACACTTCCAGGGATGGGACATAATACACAAATACATAACATATAGCCAAAAAGGATTATCTTTTTCTCTTAAAGAAGTATGAGGCTTCCTTAAACACAGATTTAACTCCTTTAATCAGGTGGCTGAAAAAAATCAACTGTGTCTGTGCCTTTGATTCCTGCTATTACAAGTTTTGTTCCTTATCAGTTTGCAGGTATTTCTTCTTGTTCTGCTCACAGTACAGAAACTCCTATTTCTCATTCATACTTAACTGTAACTATTTGTTCTTGATCTGGGCTTCATAATTTTATTTTTCATTACTTTTGGCATGGAGGACCTTAATGCATTAGGTCTGGGATGGTCCTTGAAAATCACTCAAAAAATACAGAGCTCTGTGCCATGACTATTAAATAATGACTTATTTCTGCTCTGCTGACTTTTGTTGTTGGTTTCTATTGTTTTTGTTTTATTGGGTTTTGTTTGTTTGTTTTTTTCTGTTTTCTTTTAAGTGTAGATCAGGGCACTACGACTGACCAACAGAAAAGAAAAAAAGAAGTAAGCACATGAAGTTTAATGGTACTGCTATTTTTTAATATAAACCCCTAGTTACTAGCAAGGAGCAAGTATGAGCCCAGTTAACCTTATCAGTGATAAGCAAGATGATCTGTTGACAACATATCATAGTGACACACTAGCACCAGTCAGAAACAAGCTGAAAGTTTGATCAATTGTTAGATATCTTATTTAGGTCAATCTCAATAAATTTAATTTTAGAATAATCCAAGGTATTCCTCTGAATGGACTTCTGCAGTGATAGATCTCATGGATTTCCTGGTGACCTCAGAAAAAACAACTCCTTGTACTCTAAATTTAATTTAAATATAGAGGCAACATGCTTCAGAGCTGCTGCAAGACAGACCTTGAATACAAGGACTCAAGATTCAGTTTTATGCTTTATAGCTTTTCTCCTAATTAAAAAAATAAAAGTCAAATATCCATCAAGTCAAATGAACCAAATTCCATTCATTCATACTAGGACACTGCTTGCAGTGATATCACAGTGAAATATATGATCATCACTAACAAGAAAGTAGGGAATGTTTTATCCTTGCATACAATAGACCTGCTTTGCCAGAGGAACCAAGATAGAAGCTGAAGGCAAAGCTGAGCACATGGAAATATGTGAAAATCCTTCATATCCATCTTCAGTATAATAGTCTATCCACGTGGTTGAATCTGGTCTCTGACAAGGGGTGCTTGTCAGAAGGGACCAAATCAGCATTTGGTTTCCCCTTAAGAAGTGGACTCACTTTTACTCGATAATGATTGTAATTTAAGCAAGATTACCTAAACTTTCTCTGTAGTTTTTCCATTATATACCATAACTCAATGTAATTAAAGAAGTGGCACACTAATGGTCAGTAATTCTCCATGTATAACAATAGAGTCTAAGCATCAATAAATCTATATGTAAAATGAAGTGTGTGTTGATGTATTGAGGAGATAATGTCCAGTGTAAGTTCTATAGCAGTCATCTTTTCCTTCATAGTGGAGTCCTAAATCAATTCCTAATGTAGGAAATGCACAATCAGTTTAGTTTCCCTTAGTGCTGGTTGAATTCCTGTCATTCTTGGGGGGAAAAAAGAAAGCACAAAACAACATAAGCAAGCAACAAAAATTAGTATTAAAGGAAGAATAGACAGAGTCAGAATTCCCATCAGAAATATAGATGGTGTTTAAGTCCAAAACCTGACTTGAATTGTACACCTAAAATCAAGAGCTAGCACTTTTCTGCACTCCTACTTCATGTATAGAGAAGAATGAATATACACTAATCTAAATTGTAATTTCATAGGTTGTTTATGCTGCATAAATAAGGCACAGCAGTTGTTTGAAAGGAAATTTGAACTAAAAGGTCTCTGGATTGAATCCTAAAGTATTTATATTCAGTTTTTCACATTGTGTTCTGTTTTCAGAATCATTGGTGAATTTGTTAAATCACTGGTGTGCTTGTTAAAGAAAATAATATTGCATGAATGCTGGTTACCCTTAGACTCTCAACTTGAGTCTAAACGTTTGTAGCTAAATACAAAACCTTTGACACCGCTGTCTTTACTGAACCAAAACAAACAGCAGTGAATTCTTGTTTAAACTCCATCAGCCATGATGATTACACTATTTTTGTAATGAAGCAAGGCCTCCTAATAACACTACGAGGACACATTTCATAGCGTGTAATAGTTTTTACTGTATATATGATTTCACATGTCATTAGCTAGACTTTTCAGTTGTGTTCCAAGCAGCTTATAGAAAAAACACTGATGTGCTGAAACAAGATTTTCAGCAAAATCAATAGCACTGAATGGGCAATTTTTTTACCTGCTATTGGTAACTACTTTAGCAAGACAAGAAGGCCAGCTTTAAACTAAAAGAGAGTAAATTTAGATTACATATTAGGACAAAATTCCTTCCTATGAGGGTGGCAAGACACTGGCACAGGTTGCCCAGAGAAATTGTGGCTACCCCATCCCTGGAAGTGTTACAGATCAGGTTGGGTGGGACTTGGACCACCCTGGTCTAGTGGAAGGTGTCGCTGCCTATGACAGGGGGTGTTGAAATGAGATGATCTTTAAGGACTTTTCCAACCCAAACCATTCTGTGATTCAACGAATATACCATTCTGGATATCTGTAGTTCTGAACCAAAAATTCCAGTTCTTCCTGGAAGTATTTGCTGTACTATGTTAGTGTTTTAGTCAAGTTTTTTTCTCTTTCGTGTAAGAACTTTCACATAAAAAGTTTTTATTCTTATTATCCTCAGGATTGGGGTCCCTTGGAAAGGGAAAAGAAGAAGGAGAGCATGCTCTGGAGCAAGAATATAGAGCTATCTGGGAGTGGATCTGCAAGTTCTCATTCTCATAGAAAAAATATAGGAAGAAAATTAAACCAGGTGGACTTTACATCCGAATTGCCCGCCCTAAGGAAATATTTCTAGTTAGTATTTTCATTTGTCTGTCTGTCAGAAAAGAACTGAATTCTCAGATGTTGTGGAGGTTGGAACTGGAAGAAGGCAGGTAAGTAACTGTTTTGGTGACTGGCAATTGTGTTGAGATGATTCCGGAAGTCTGAGACCAGGAGAGAAAGCAAAGCTGTGTTTAAGCCTTTTGGTAACCATTATAATAACACCAAAAACACTGAAAATAAGGCAGGAATGTGACTGCCAATGCTTCTAGCTATTTTTCAGATTATGTGAAATCCTTGTTAGAAATGGTGACTTCAGACTCTCCTGATAATTGTCTTTGAGGAAGCACTCAATTTTATGACAGTGTATGTCATACATATGATACAATGCAAATGTATTTTCCCCTTGGGTGAATGAAATACTATTATTTAATGTTTGTTTATAGCCATTTACTCTTTACAGGTGTAGATATGTCATTAAGCCACTTAAATAATCTAACTATTCCAGGAGATCTGGAACAGAAGCAGTTTTTCCTCCGCCTCCAATAGGGTATTAGTAATTAACTTAAGTAGTAGAGGAAGGACAAAAAAAAAAGAGTTAGAGAAACTTTGACTGAAATGGATGCTTGCATAGTTATATCCTGGTCTTGTAAGCATTTACGTTTATTCGTATGAGCAATCCAATTTTTATGCTCACAGACAAAAAGTAAGATTAAGGTAAAGTGTTATTATTTGTAAATTAAGAATTAGAAGGTAGTGTAAAAAGTTTTCTGTGTGTGTGTGTGAACAGGAAAAATATCTAGATGTAAAAGAAAAAACAGGGGGAGAAGCTTTTTATCTTTTAATGCACTTTATCCAGAGGAGTTGGTTCAAAAAATGGAAAGTTTAAGAAAAAAGAAATAAGTTACTTTGAACAGCTTTGCCCTGAGATATAGTGTGAGACTTTCTTTCTCAGAATGATTATAAAAATCAAAAGACATACTGGTTTGAATTTGGACAGTTAGTGAAAAAATAGAATCTTTATGTAGTCATATAAGGTTCATTTAATTGCAGGCATGTATTACTCCTTTAGACTTTTGGGGTGAATATGAAAACATGCTGCAAAATGGTTCATTTCTTCAGGACTGGTCCATGTGGCTCAGGGTAGGCATCTGCTCTGCTCTGCTCCCTCTGTCCTCTATTAATATGGAGATAAATAAAAATTAATAACACATAATTTAATCTATTCTGAAAAATCTAGACCAGCTGTGGTGAATTGCTCTCTGAGCCTTTCTATTTCTTTCCAATGACTACAGAGAAAGTCCAGAAATTAACTGTGACCAGACATGCTGGACATGTGCTGATTGACTCTTTGGATCTTGAGCGGTCAGATAATAATCAGTGTTCACACTTCTGAATTTGGGAGGACAAGTCTTTTACTGGGCCTGTCTGTGAGCTTGAGACTTGTAACACCAAAGCATCTGACTTGACACTGATAAAAAGTTTGATTTCTCTTGCCAGCACCAGAAATATGGTGAGCTGTGTGATAGTTGCTAAATGTTTCACTTTGATTTTTAAACTGTAGTATTAATAGTAGGCATTTTTCTCAGGTTCTATCCTTTTTCATGCCATTTGCATCGCTCTCACAGGATTAAAAGAATGAGTAAAATCTCTCTGGATGGTAGCTCTGAGAACAAATGGTCACTGCTTGACTCAATTTCCAAACTGTTTATGGTGTTTCAAATGTCTGAGGCTATTCTACTTTTCCTGCAGCTGCTCTGAAGACAATCTTCTCATTATCTTGTTTTATTTTTCATTTCTATGTCTATATGTCAATACCCTAGGATGCCTAAAAAAATGCTGTTTTGATTAGATCTTCATTATTTAACTTGAATTTTCATTATGATCATCCACACATGACAGCTGATTTACCCTGCAGAACTGCATGTTGCTCTGTGCTATCTGTGACATCCTTATAGGATCAGCAAATAAAGCACAAGACCTATAGGAAACCCATATTACTTCAGCTTGGAAAGCAAAAAAAATAAAAAGGATTCTTAAATTGCATAAGAAACCTCTGTGTAGGCAGCTGAGTTTAATCTCTACCTGCAAAGAAATCCCAAAATTCCAATTCAAACTTTTTCTGTTGCAATATTTCAAGAAGACTCCAAGAGAAGAAAGTTGGGTGGAAAAATCTATAGGATTTTAAGGACTTGACATAGTCCTGCTCAGTATCTTCCAGGAGGCTGTATCTTACCATTATCTGGATGTTTAACATTAAGGAAATACCCAGTCATCTTGATGGCAGGAATGAAGGATCTTTTTAAAAATACATGGCCAGTCTTTGGTGCAATTCAGCTACCTAGACAAGGGTGTCTAGTTCCACCTAAGCCATTTACAAGCTCCCAAACACGTACCCCTGTGCTATGGCAGATGGATACCAGGTGGGAGCCCATAGGGCTTCTCAAATGGAATGATGTCCCTACACTCAGGAAAATGGATCACCTCCTTGAAGTCTTCAGGTAAATAAAATTAACATTTAAAGCATTTAGAGACAGGATAATTTTTAATTCATTCTGTTTGTCGCTTATAATTTAAATACAGCTAAACAAGGCAAACAAAGCAGAGCGCCTCTCTCTCATTATCTTTTTATATTCTGGAGAAAACAGACAATGCACAAAAAGTGTCTAAAATTGAGCGGCTTATGGTTATGTTGCTATAGTTACAGGGTGATCAGAGGCTTTGCTAAGCCAGAAAAAGAAATGAGCAGTTTCAAATAGTTTTGCACCTAGTCCCTCCAGATAGTGCTACACTTCCAAGCAACACAGTTTTGATCTGCTTCGCATTGGTGAAATGCAAAGAAGCCATTTGTCTCCTGAAATTTCTTATGAATAAAAAAACCCCTTTGCACTTTGCATCTGAGAATTTCCATGTATATTTCAAATAAGAAAAACAGTTTCTATTAATAGACATGGTCAGAAAATATTTGTGTTCTTTTTTCTTCGGAATAATTCCTTTTACTCATTTTTCTTTACAAAACGAAGCACTGAACTTTTCTGTGCTGAAGATTAAAAACTTCTGTTCTCGAGCCAAAATCTGTTATCTGCATATATAAACCTATAATATCTTTCAGTTAAATACTTATGTTTCACAAGAACAAATGCAGCCATGGGAAATGGTCAGTTCAAAAAAGAAAAACAACACCACATTTGTCACTAGGAACTATTTTCATAAAAATATTAGCAATGTCACTTTTAAAAGTAATTTCAGTATAAGTTCTGGACAAAAATGTTCACTCAAAGATGTCATTGCTGGATATTACAATAGAACTTAGGAAATCCTGATAGGAATCAGTAGGTTAAAAGAGACAAGGAGCTGCATTCTCACCAGTCTGTGCCTAAAATTTTTTCCTCTTGTTTATAAAAATTCTTGAGTTTGCTTTTGCATTATGTTTCACGGAATGAATGAAAAGCTTTTGTACCTAAATGCGACAATTACAGAAGACTAAACATTAGCAAGTGATTTTCATGACTCTCCCAGCCCCTCTTCAGTGCATTTTCATTCAGGCAATGAAGTACCTGCCACTCCTAAACTTGTCCGACTTTCTTTGTATATCGAAGCGTGTGGTGCAAATCTATTATTTCTCCTTAATTTATTCTGTTGTAAGTGTATCCTACCATCACTTAAAAAGAATCCACTGTAAATTAAAACATGTACTCTTCTATAAAAATGTCACTCCAAGGAATGGCTGCCTCATATTGAAATCAGTCAGAGGGTAAAGGGTATCCATTCAAGTTTGGAAGAGCTTTGTTTTTATGTGAAGAAAGAAAGGACTTAAGCTTAAATAAGGCAAGGAGCCTAGCTACAGCTTTTCTGTCAGGACCTGTCCATTTCAAGCACCCCAAAAAGGGGTATGACAGATGATTTTGCTGCAGTTCACTAGCCCTTTCCACATATCTCTTGTGTATGGGGCTTTTAGGCATCTGCAGGCTGACCCTTTAAGCAGGGGGTTGGACCCAATGGCCTCTGGAGATCCCTTCTAACCAAATTATTCTGTGATGTATCCTGTCTCACAGATATCCCAAATCTGGTGGGTCAGCACAAAGAAAAAATTTTTTCTGACTTTGACCTCTGAAGTTTTACTCACCTGCTTGACCTGTCAGCTGGAGGACTTGTGGGAAACTCAGTCCTGTGAAACAGAACAAGATATTTTTGAGGGAACTTAACATGGCCTCAGACTTTTATTGACTAAAGAGAGGTAAACTCTCATCTCATACAGAGAGTTTAGACACAATAATCACTTTTGAAAACCCAATTTATATGCCTCTACCTGTAGATGTCTCATCTGTAGACTGAAACATGCGGTTATAGTTTCAATCTCAGTAGGAAGTTAATTATCTTTCTTTAACAGTTGATAAATATCTAAGATAAGATTTATTTCATCTCAGCATAGAATCTAAAATATAATAGAGGAATCATTCCCTGGAAATGCTTCAGTTACTCTCCTAGGACTCCTGGTTCCATTTGAGATATTTCAGGGGGTCTCCTGATGCTGCTCCAGGAGGCCACTGGTATCCAGTGGGTCCAATGTCACATTTACTGATCATATATGAATGTCTTTGCTGCCCTAGGGTGTCACAATGGCATTTAGTACAAATTGTCGTGTAAATATGGGTCACTTCCTCTTCCAAGTTACAAGTCCCACAAGTCAAAGTACAGACCTGCAAAATCAGGGCAAGACATGTTCAGTTTTAGCCTCCTGTACATCCCAAACTTCTGAAGACAGTTGCAGACAAAGATCAAAATAAGAAGACTGGTTGACAAGTTTTCAGAGAAAATTCACAATGATTTGCAGGTGAGATAATCACTTATCCCATAGAGTTTCTAAAGACCTTTGAATGGAAAACTGATACCATTCATTATGCATGCATTGCAGATTTACTATTAGGTCAGTAATTTTTATAGCATAGAAAAATATCTCCAAGGTAATTCACGTTTCAAAGGAGATACAAGAAACCCTGCAAGAGTCATCAGTAGGATAATGTGTCTTTGAGGTAGGGGAAGAGAAATACCTGTCATCTTATGGGTAGAGGTTGTTTGTTCCATGTAACCTAGATGTTTAAAGATACTTGTACTGATCTCTTAGCACAAAGACAGTTAACTGTGATATTTGCAAAAATGTGATTTTGCCATACAAATGTTTTGCTGCTTGAAACCCAATTTAATTTCTTTTGTGTATGTTTGGTTCTTTTATTAATCTGAGAAAAAAATAGAGGAGGTGAAACATAGGGTTACACACTGCCAATACTTAATCAGTTTGTACAGAAGTGGGTTATAGTTACTGTAGTTTTTCTGAAGATAACTACTCAATTTAATCAAAGATTATATGAAAACACCACAATAATAATTTTGAAATAATAGATGTGCGTGTGTCATCCAAAGTAACATCCAAATTGTTCTGTTGGACTATAATTTCTTAGCAGCAGTTCTCCCATTGTGCAAACCCGCTATTTATAAGAGAATTAAACAGCATCATCAGATGACTTAACTGACTGAAATTGTAGTATGAGGAAAAATGTGGGAGTGAAGTGTCAGACTATCAATTGAAACATTACTCCAGCAATGTCCGAGGCGATCAGAGAACAAAAAGAGCCCATACTCCCACTCCAAACTGCCAATTAGGGAAGAGCCACTCATCCATTATCATGAGTAAATTAGGCTAGAAATCTCCACTGGAGATTATTTGAAATTGGATTTTTTTTCTGTTTGTTTGTTTTGACTGATTCAAGTTATTACATTGACAGTTATTTCTTCTTTCCTCGTTTCTTCTTCTTCTTCTTCTGAAGTGTACTCCTAATACTGGAGTAATAAGAGACAAAATCACAAAGGTGTTTAGGTTCTTAATTCTAGTTACTTTATTTGATACCCAAGACATTTAATGTGCCATAAATTCCAGCCCTGATAGTGTTTTCTGGTAGTTCTGCATAATGCTAATTATTATGCAGAAGAACAGTCCAAGCCCACATAAGAGATGCATCAAAAATGAGAAATGAACATCATAACTGATGCTCTGAGTGAGACCACGCTCTGTAATTAAAATCAGATAGCAATAAAGATCCAACATGTGCTCTACGGGTGTATTTTCAGATAAATTGTAGAAATACAAGAACAAGGTAGCAATTCACTAACTCAGCCACTGGTACCCCGGGCCATTCAAAACACATTAAGATATGTCCAGTTTGGCGGCCTCCCCTTCTCCTCTCTAATTTTGCTGGAAGTTACTCTGCCCTGCCCTTCCCACTCCTGTGATAAAAGAAACATTAAAAATAAAGCAAAAACTCCACAGGCCCCCAATCTATATTTCTGCAAAACTGTGAGCTGACTCTGCTCTGTTAGGCAGTATAATGACAAAATAACTCCGTTGGATTCTCTAACAAAATGTACCCTCACCGGCGTAAAATTGACAGGCTAAGATACATTTATGGCAACTAATACTATAAAATCTGGACACTTCACATGCTTTATGATATCCCACAGAGGTAAAGAAGGAAGAGTTATTTGACAACTGGGAGTAAGAGGCACAGAAAGGCAAAATGACTTATCTAGGATAACATAAAACACCCGTGACAGAGAAAGAAGCTAAACCTGGGTCCCCTCGTTTCCAGACTTATGCTCCAGCCTCTAGATAATCCTTCCTGCTCCAAGCCTGAAATCTTGGTGTTCTCATTGATTCTGCATGTAATTTAAAGCGAGGTTTTCAGAAATGCACAGTTTAGATTTAGACTGAAGTCTCTGTCCATTAAACTGAAAAAAAAACGTTTTATCAAAGAAGCCACCACTGCAGGAACTAAACTGGAAGATCTTCACTAATTCATTCTGCTCTAAGGAAAAGCTCCAACTCACATTTTTTGCACTCTGTATACATTCACTACACAAGGACTCTAACAAAGTCAACTGAATTATTTGTGTTATTCAGTGCATTTTAAAGGACCTCAACATTTTCAAGCAGTACTGCTGCAGGTGTCAATTAGCAGCAGCCTATGTTTTATATCAGTTTCTTCTCAAAAGAAAGCACCAGGAGCCACAGCTACCTTTGCATAAACAAATAGTATCATCTAACCTTTACCTGCTAAGCAAGACTCTTGACCCCCTCATCCCTGTATGGCTGTCTGAGGTACACTGGTTCATCCCAAACTGCAGTAAAACCTGTGTCTGTGATACTCAGTGAAGATCAACATTTCTCTAGAGCCAGTACAGCAGCAGACTCCAAGTAGTATCTTTGAGTGAGAACTCCAGACTGGGATTGTTTGTACAATACAATTTCTTATCTGAGACAAGGCTGAGGTTGCACCCTCTGTTTTAGTTCTTCTGCATCCAGAAATTCAGATCTTTAAAGGCTCTTTCGACAGACAGAGAGAGAGTAACTTTCAATTACAGTTTGCAAGACCTGGATTAAATATGTCAAGAAGTTACTACATTGCAGGATCTTCAAAGGATCATGACACTGTTGTTTTTGGAGAGTCCACTGGAGAGCACAAACTCCACCCTCTCCAGCTTGAGCATAGTCAGCTAGAACAGGTTGCTCAGAGCCATGTCCAACTGGGTTTCAAATAGAAATGTCACAACTTCTCTGGGCAACTTGTTCCAGTGTTTGATCAGTAAAAAATGCTTTTTCTTATATTTAAGTGGAGTTTTTTGTATTCCAGTTTATGCCCATTACCTCATGGGCATACCATGAGGTATGGTGGTGTCTGTGGGCATCACTCAGAAGAGTCTGGTTCTGTCTTTACTCCACCCCATGCCCCAAATTTCCCATTAGGCATTTCCACACAACAGTAAGAGCCCCCAGAATATACTGATGAATGAGGTTGTTGCTCCCCATGTGCTGGACTTTGCATTTCCCTTTGTTGAACTTCATGACTTTCCTGATGACCCATTTTTACAGCCTATCAAGGTATCTTTAAAAGATAACATATCTGCTCTGTCAATCACTACTCCCAGGTTTGTATCATTTGCAAACTGGCTAAAGACAAACTCTTGCCTATCATCCAGGTCATATTTTAAAGCGTATTGGCCCAAATATTGACCTTAGGAGCACATCACCAGTGACTTATCTCCCTTTAATTTCAATTCTCATATTATTTTTTTAAAGTCCAGCCATCTAAAAATCTAGTTGTTTCATCAAGCAAGTGGCCCAAGTTTCCTGTAAAGCCATAGGAGAGGCAGTGTCAAAGAAAGATTTGTGACATTCTAAAAGTCAGGTAGCTGCCCTATCCAGCTGTTTCTTTCCATTGACTGTAGCTGAAGTCTTGATTACTATGGTTAGACAGCTGGATTTTAGAAAATACAGTTGGGTTAGATGAATCTCACCCTTCTTTAAAGAATTAAATTGAGCTATTACTAAAAGAATAGATTGAGAAGTGTCCATACCAAAATAACTCATAAGCAAAGCACTTATCAGCATTTAACTCTGATTTGAAGTGTGGCATAATCAGCATCCACTCTGACTGCACTTCCACATGGAGCTTGGAAAGGCTTCCTAAGAAGACTTTTTGTGAAATGAACACATTTCTTTGACAAATTGAAGAGGAGAATTTTCCCCAGAAAACTCTAATTGTCAGAAAGTCACTATCGCCTAGGAAAATGCATCCCAGTGTATTCTGCTTGGCAAATCATTATTTTCTTCAAGGAAATACATAATAACTGCTCTGAGTATCTTGATTCTTGGTTGTGCACAGGCTGTATCACAAATCAAGAAAAAGCAATTCAAAAGTGACTTAATTCCTATGAACTATCCCTTCATGGGTGCTAATAAGGATTGTGACCACCAGCTCAAACAAAGGACCATCCTTTTTGTTTAAAATGCACTGAGAAATCACAACAGAAAGGAAAAGTACAGCGAAACCCATGTGTGCCTTGTGCTATGCACAGTTTCATCGCTAAATAAATAAGCCAAAAATAAAACAAAATGAAAAACAAAGTCCAACCAAAGTGGAATTTGAGAACATCCCAAAAAAATACGCTATGGAAAGTTGAATATATTTGAGATAAACAGCAGATGGCATTCTCAGGTGGTGGGAAAGATAAAAATGTGAATTTAGAAATTTTAAGAGTTTTGTAACTGCAGTGAAAGTGGGACTGCTGGAATTCAGCAACAGATAGCCTAAAAGCCTGTTTGCAGCTTTGGGAAGCATGGCAGCTCTACATCTCCTCATACTGTTTCAGAGGAAATCTAAAACTTCTCTGCATCTTTAAACTAAATGCAAGCTTCTGCTGGTCAGAAAAACTGTAAATATCCCCAGCTCTAAATGGTTAAAGCACTGGTAAAGGCTGCATTGTTTCCATGCAAAAAGTAGAATTTCATTGGGTTACCTTCACTTGGAATCATTTTAGTGTAAAACAACAGAAGAACAAAGTGAAGGTGTCCTTTAAAAGGCCTGTGTTGTACCTGTCTCTGAAAGTACTTATTTGTCTCGACAGGGAGGTCTTGGAGGTTTAAAGGTGTGATATAGAGAAAACACAGCCGGATGAGTTTCACAGCTGGAACTCGGTTTTGTTTCCAGCTTTAAGCCCCTCGTGTTATCAGACTGCATAAAGCACGTCTGTGATAACCTTACACAGTGTTTAGGAATTTCGGTTTCATTTTTGGAACAGGATGTGCCCTGATGCTTTGTAGCTATCTTTTACTATGTATACCTTCACCATGGTCAGCTGGAGGGTAGAAAAGATTGGATCTCAGAGAGTTATCTATGAACAGGATTACACTAAAAGGATCAAAATCACCTGAATGTCCCTTCCTTGGGAAGAGCAAAAATCTGAAGATATATCTAATTTTAATGCATAAATAAATCTGTTTTCTACTATTTCTTTGCTCTAAAAAATGCCATGACAGACTAATAAGGTAATAGATGTTTATGATTTGTCAATAAGAGAAGAGTATGATGCTCAGAGATAAAGAAAGTAGAAAAGAAAAACAAAAAAATAAGAATCTGAAGGGTTTTGGTGTTTTCTTTGTTTTGTTTCATTTTGTTTGGGGTTTTGTTGTTTTGTTTTTTTTTTTCAATTTCTAGACCACTTCAAAAAGAAAGAAAACATCTAAGGATGGGACAATATGACTTTAGTGCATCCTCAAAATTATAAAGGAAAACCATGTGCAGAAAAAAAAATAAAATTCTTGATGAAATTTCAAGGAAAGATCAAAAAGAAAATGAGCCTGGAAGAAAAACTTTAAAGTTTTTTTATTGTGTTTTGCCTCATCTAATTTTGGATAGATCTAAAGGTAACTAAAGTAAACAGCAGGTTTTGGAACCCTTTGTGAAGGCTAAAGGGTGTGGCTGACATTCCCACCTTAGCTGGTGAGCCAGAATCACAACACAGTGAAAGGGGAGAAATGAGTATTTTAGGGCCTGATTCTCTTGTTCAGGTTGGAAGTATCTCCTATGATGAGATAAATAATGCTCTAGAAATAAGGGGAGGGGTGATTCGTATTGACTGTAAAAGAAATTCAGATATTTAACCCAGATAAAGGTGCAGACTTTCATGTTTAGGCAGAAAAATCTCAAAGAAATTTATCTGTTTGGGGTGCTTGGGCAGTGATGGCCAAAGTGAGGTCTGTTCCTGTTAAAGATGAGGAACAGAAGAGCTGTGCCTGTGGAAGAAAAGGACTAGTAATAATAATAATAATTTAAAAAAATCTAAGCTTGAAGCCTCCTTTATGCAAGGAAACTGAAGATAAGCTCAGTGTGGGGGAAGTTCAGACAAGGAGAAGGGAGTATTGCCACAACGTAGAAAGGTTTACACATAGACATATGTTTTTCGGTGTTTTTATTATCATGGTGGTCCATATTTCAAAGGGTGAAATGAAAAACACCTTTCCTCAGAGTTCCAGCATTAAGTAAAGTAAAAATCTAGACAGAACATCTAGTGTCCAAGTACTAAAGAAACTTGTTAACTCTCAAGTGTCTTTGAGTAAAAACAAATATGCAAAAGAAAGCCACAAAGGATTCATCTGTCTATGTGTGCTAATGTTTAACAGATGCTGATACTTACAGGAATGTTATGAGAATTAATTAATGAGTGCTGGTAAAAGTGAGCCAAATAAACTGTTTTTTTCCATATGATGAACATATTGGGAAAGAAGCAATTTCCCCAATGTTAATTTTATAATAGGTAAGTGAAACATTCTTGGGCATGAAGGCAAGCAAAAGTATTTTAAATGTATTTACAAAAAATCACAAATATAATTTAGTCATAATTCATAGAATTATAGAATATCCTGAGTTGGAAAAGACCCACAGGGATCACCAAAGTCCAACTCCTGGCCCTGCACAGGACAGCCCCAAGAATCCCACCGTGTGCCTGAGAGTGTTGTCCAAATTCTCCGGGGACTCTGGCAGGGTTGGTGCTGTGACCACTGCCCTGAGCAGCCTGTTCCAGTGCTCAGCCACTCTCTGGGTAAAGATCCTTTTCCTAATATCCAGCCTAAACCTCCCCTGACACAACTTCAGTCCCTCGGGTCCTGTCACTGGTCACCAGAGAACAGATCAGTGCCTGTCCCTCTGCTTCCCTTGTGAGGAAGGTGCAGATCACAATGAGATCTGCTCTCAGTCTCCCCTTCCCCAGGCTGAACAAGCCAACTGATCTCAGCCACCTCAATAATTGTGAATTGTGACAAAATAGCTGCTGGGTTTTATTTTTTCTAAATTTCCAGATGACAAAATAAAGGGACTGCCTGCCACTCACTGCAAATAGCAAAATAAAATTATCCAATAAAGCATCTGGTGTTTTAATACCAACATTTTTTCTTGTTTGAGGGCAGTGGGAATCTTCTGTTCTGAGCCTGGAAACTCCCTGTCTCATTGGAGTCTTCTACTTGATGGGGGTCACTTTTTTCTGCCACAACAGGAAGAATAATTGACAATGAGTTTAATTTTACTGCTTCAATTCTACTTAGCAAATTTGGAAAGATGAGACTCCCCTCAACACAGAAAAATCAACTATGGGCACATGGCTGTAGTTTAAGGTCGATGTGCACATCCTAACTTGTGTTGTGTTTGTACATACTCCCTGTTTTACCCATCCTTGAGCTCTCATCCTGTTGTTGGTAACGGGAGTAATAGTGTCATCTTTGCAACTGTCCTTGTGACTTTCTGTCTACTCTAAAGACAGCGTGACACAATGAAGGTATAAATAACAAAAAAGTTATAAATAACAAAAAAAGGTATAAATAACATTAATTCTCTCTCTATTCATCACATGATAGTGTTTCCCAATCTGAATAATAGAATCATTAAGGCTGCAAGGGACCTTTAAGAGCATTGAGTCCAGCTGTCAACCCCTCACTGCCAAGGCCACCACTAAACCATGTCTCCAAGTGTCACATCTACTTGTTTTTTGAACACTTCCAGGGACAGTGATCCCATCACTTCTCTGGTCAGACTGTTCCAATGCCTGAAAACCCTTCCAGTGAAGAAATTTTTCCTAATATCCAATCTAAATCTCCCCTGGCACAACTTGAGGCCATTTCTTCTTGTTCTGTCACTTGTCATCTGCCCCCCACCCGGCTGCACCCTCCTGTCAGGGAGATACAGAGAGTGAGAAGGTTTCCCCTTTTCTCCAGCCTCCTTTTCTCCAGGCTGAGCCCCACCCCGTTCCTTCAGCTGCTCCTCATCAAACTTGTACTCCAGACCCTTCCCCAGCTCCATTGCCCTTCTCTGGACACGCTCTAGCACCTTAATGTCTTTCCTGTAGTGAGGGGCCCAGTGCCAGGCCCCGGTGGAAACCAAGGGATCAAGAGGAAGATGAAGGACAGACAACCAGACTGATCTTTGCATCCAGGCACGGGACTGCACCAGTTCACAACAGAGCAACCAGGAGCAGACACCAAGGCTTTGGATACAATCCAAGCTCGGAATGTCTGCTTTGTGGAGCAATTAGCACTGACTTTATTTGCTGAATAAATGAATGTTTGGGCTCCGGAGAACAATTGGTATAATCGCTTCTGAACATCCTCTACTTCCCTTTTTTATTCCCTTGGTAATTCAGTGTGAAGTTTCAGGGATGATATACTGATCTTAGGGAACTAATATACTGTGGAATTCAGTCAAAGCATTTGCTAATTTTTACAATTGCAGAGAAATTTCTTTTGGGATGGAATGTTATATATTTCTAAATACATAAAATTATTTTTCCCAGTAGTGTTATTGCATGACCTTTTAACCACCTTTGTACAGGATAAATATTCTCTTTACTATTAATGAATAACAAGAGTTGCTAAAACCTTCAGTGCAGTGACTTCTAATTCTCTTGCTGGTAAGAAAGTCTCCTCAGGAAACCCTCATTTATTTAGCTGCACATAACCCTTTGACCCTTCTTTAGATCCTCACAGCACCATTAGAAGTGGTTCAAAATTGAGCCTTGATTCCATTTAAAATCAAAAGAACTGCAAAGGCTTGTGATGAATGGTCATTGTCATACATCAGTTGTAATAAGAAAAAAAATGCAAAAGATCATAGAAAATTGAACAAAGGAGGATCTAGGATAAGTCTTGTTAATTCCTTAGTACAACTGGAAGTTTAGTGTCACCTGTCATTTCTCACATTCTGTTTTTCTGACCAAATTTTTAAAGAAATCTGCAATTGAGATTCCACACCTATCCAAGTAATCTATTCCAATGGTAACCTTTCCAATATTAAGTTTTTTTCTTCACATTTAAGCTGAATCCCTCTTCTTTTATTGTAAACTTTGTCCTTTTTTTGATGCCTATGATGGAGTACCCATTAAAATCAAAACAAAAGCATTGTATTCTCTTTTCCTTTTCAGAAATCTTTCACGTATCCAAAGACACCAAGCTAAACACTTCTTATTTCTTCAGTCTCTTCTCGTATGTTCTTTTTTCTAGAATATTAATTTTGTTCTTTTTCATCTGAATAGCTCCAGTAACATTCCTTCTTGAGGTTAAATGTTCAAGTATGTACATGATATTCCAGCTGAAAAACCAAGAGAACATTATTTTTCTTTTATATTACACATAATAAAAAAATGAAATTATAATTGGTCATTTAGTAAAGCAAAAATCCAAATGTTAATAGGAAAAAAATATTCATTTTGATGAGACTGAAAAGCACTGTTTCAGCTTTTTACCCAAACACCATATTTTTGAAGGTAGTTTGCTTAGAAGATTGTGGGGATTTTGGGAACTCAGCATATTTTTTTGTAAGAAAAAGTTTAGTTGGAAAATTTAGACTGGCTCTGAGCAATTTCAGGAACTCAAACAATTAATGGATTTAATATAAAAAGAAAAAAGGCACAAAATAAATCTCCTCAGAATTACCACATAGGAAATTGACCCTAAAGGGACATTTTGTTGCCTCCATGGGGTACATTGTGATTTTAGGATTGAGTTTGTGTTTACAGGAACAGCATTCTGTTCCTGTAAACAGCAGCTGAGTTGCTGTACAGCAATTTAAAACACTGAGGGAAAAGTTTCTCACTGCAGTTCTCCCACACCTCCATTGAGCTTATTCTCATTTTGCATCCCCACTTTCATATGAAAACATTGCAATTTCCAGTGATTTACCATTACTTCCTTTCATACTTAGAACTTATTGGTCAAATTCCCTACTGTCTTACAAAGGTGCACTTCTGAAAGCACTATCCAGGGGCCTCAATAACAATTAAGTTGCTTGAACATAAAGAGAAATGTGGTGCCAGCCCAGAAGCGTTTACAATATACCAGTCAATACTATTTTCAGTTGAGCTGCTGTACTTTAATAGCAATGTTGCATGAGATAAAGCTTTCCCAAGGACAGAAAAAAAACCCCATAGCCACAACAACAAAAACCAACAACATAAAGATTTTGAAGAGATGTCCATATAATGGATTTTTCCTTCCATTAGTCAGCCAGCTGAATATTTCCTTTAACTTCTGCTAGTGTTGTGTCTTGCATTGTTTGTTCTTTAAGGATGATATTTCTGCACAGAGTTTGCAGACAATAAATGCAGGAAAGTTAAAGAATATTTGTAAACATGCAGTAAAACTCCAAGAAAATGTTCAGAAACAAAGGAGAGTGTTAATAGCTGTGACAATACTGAGTTCCTGCTCCAGTAAAAGTTTGTCAATGAAGCAATTAGTAACAGTTATTCTGGTGAAGTGCCTCTAAAGAGTGAAATCTCTACCCAGCATAAAAATAAATAACCAGGTAATCAGGGATGTGGAGAAAGTACAAGGATGCAGAACATTACTTCTATATAGGATGCTGCTCGTTTATAGCCTTTCTCCCCGCATTACTCAGGAAAAGCTCTTTAGTGGATGTGGACTGTGTTTAAATAGCACCTATGGAGGCCTAATCTTTCAGTTAATAGCTGTCATTATAATATGTTTGAAAATAGAATAGGGTGCTCAGGTCAGTGGTTAGATAAAGCAAACATAAAAGTAAAGAGAAGGGAAGAAAGATTTTTTCCAGAACTAGGAAAAAATTGTTGGATCAATGCACAGTGTTGTATTCGATGCAAAGTGACTTGTGTAGGTGTGTTTGAGTTCTCAATCCCCTTTCTGCATAAGTTTTATTCAATTAAAATGAGACATTTTTATACCATATCCATGCATTCTTTCTCATCTGCAGCCATGCCCGGATTCTAACTGCACAGGCAGGTGTTTCCAGTCCTCTTAAAACTCCATTTTCCATTGAAATTCCTGTTAATTGAAAAATGTTGTTTAATTTAAATAACGAACAATAATAATCACCTCTGTCTTTATTAACAGCCATCCCCATGATCTCAGGGAGTTGATCTCAGGTTCATGAGGCCCATGGTCTCAATGGACTTGAAAATAGATGCAGGAGAAAGTGTTCCGTGGGAATTTCCCCTGCACCTCCTGCATAGAGAAATATGAGAAGTGCTTGGGTGTTTAACACCTTGTACCAGTGGACACCTCTTGCCTAATGGCTTCTTCAGCGTACAAAACATTCAAAATCCTCCCGTACCACCCCTTATTTCCAAGGACTATACCCGGATTAGCACATCCGTGGCCAAAGATTGAGTTAAAGCTTTGACTGAGTCTGTAGTCAGTCTTTGCCTGCAGTGACACAAGAAAGTAATTCCAATTCACTAAAATCCATGCATTTTACACTTCCTATTGATCTTTTTTATTATTTTTCCTTTCAACTTAAAGAAAAGAGCTTGTCAAACTGCCAGCACATGCTTTGTTTCTGGAGTGCAAAAGAGCTCTCTAGAATATCAGGCAGATTGACAGTTATCATTTCCTTTCCCTGCAGACAGAACTGATAATATTTCCCAGCATTTCTTGGTGCTAGAGTGATGAGAAAGAAAATTACAACTGATTACTGACAGAGAGAAAAAGGAGTAAGATTTAAGGAGTAAAGTAAGTTTAGGAACTGTGTTAATTTAAGTGGTGAACACAGCAGACAGACAAGATTATCTTCAGAGAACCAGCAGCATGCATAGGTATGATGGAGTCTCAATGCTTGGAGGGCTGAATGTGGGATGATCAGCAAATGAAGGCAGTGAGATCTAGAACTCATTGTAACCTGCATTATCTAGAGGCCATAGTAGAAAATAATAACAAATTTGTTGTTTTTTTGTTGACTACTCGTAACAATTGTTGAGCACCACTACAAAACTGATTTCTGGCCTTAACCTCTTTTTTCACAAATCTAGTGAGATCTTTCCACTACATCACCTTTTATCATAGTTCTGTCCTGAAATATATTATATCACCTACTTTTGGAAATTGGACTGGACGACTGTTGTGGGTCCCTTCAAACTCAGCATATTTTATGATTCTGTGAAAAAAGGGAACTTTTTTGTCTGTTAGCACTATCAGCAGTAGCTTTTGGCACTGAGTTCTAGAACAGGGCACATGAAAACATAAGTCAGATTTCCTTTTTCCTGTTTTGGATATATATTCCTATTTAAGCCAACTTCTACCAACCAACTTCTGCCATTTTGGAAGAATAAAGAAATCAGATAAAACAAACGGGAATGGTTTTAAACTGAAAAACAGCAGGTTAGATATTAGGAAAAACTTCTCTGTTGTGAGTGTAGAAAAACCCTGACACAGACTGCACAGAGAAACTGTGGATGCTCCATCCCTGGAAGTGTTCAAGGCCAGGCTGGATGGGGCTTTGAGCAACCTGGTCTAGTGGAAGGTGCCCACCCATGACAGGAACTGGATAATCTTTAAGGTCCCTTCCAACCCAAACCATTCCATGATTCTATGACTGCAGTTGTTAGTTTTCTCTGTGATCCTCTTCAAATTAACTTCAGAGGCTTTTCTTAATTAACTCATGTTTGTTGTGCAGAATGGGGAGTATTGCAGAACATCTACTTTCACTCCCCATCTGGTAACTAGTGTATATCTGTATTTTGACAGCTAAGTCCCTGAGGGCCATTTCACAGTGGGAGTACATTGTCAATAACTCCTGGTCATGGCCCAGGTTTTACTCAGAAGCCATTGGATTGAACTTTCTCCCTGCTGTTCCTCTTAATTTCACCCAGATGTGAGACTCCAAGGTTCAACCTATAAGGTTGAGACATTTAAATTAACACATCTCATCTTTCATGGAATTTGCTAACCGAAAGACTCTGTGCGGGCTGTCTGATGTCTGCTGGCTCTGAGGTACAATCAGTACAGTTTCCACATCAGGTTTTATCTCTAGACTGGCAGAGATTTGTGCCCAAGGGTTATCTGAACCCGTGGAAGGAACTATCTCAACCCGTGTTGCTCAGACTAGCGAGTTTCCTGCATCTTCACTGCAATGCCAGAAGTTGCCCTGGTACTTTCTCAAAGTTTTAGGCTGACTGGAAAAGTATGAGAAATTCATCCTGGCAGGAACAGAAATTCAGGGGAAGGTTAGTTTGCATTGGGTGGTAGTCTGACCACATGGAGAATTACGAGGCACGTGGAATGTGTGCTGCAGGATTACACTCTGCATGCCCAGTTCCTTCACATGAGGTATGAGATAGGCAAGAATCTGATGCAATGGACCCTCAGAAACAAACAAACAAAAAATCAGTCCTTCTGCAGCCTGTTCATGATTTATCCCAGGAAAGGGTGGTAGGAGGAGATGTCTGTGATCTGGGTTCGTTTTCCTGCTGATCTGTGTGCAGTCTGTAAGACAGATGTTAAACACTTTTCCAGGATGATAAAACTTTTCCAGGAGATAATTCAGCAGGACTTTGATGGCGTAAAGCAAACTGTAACACAGATAGGCATCAGCAAGGGGCAGTGTTTGCTGCAATCTATAGGTAGCCTTATTTTAGTATAAGGCTTGTACCTCCCGGGACACTCTATCTTTTCCATGGAGGAATAATGGACTTGCTGATCTTATAGATCTTCTCAGTTTTCAAATATTATGATTCTGTAATAACACTGGCAGCACTTACTGCCAACAAAATAATGTATCTCAGAACAACATTTATGGTTTAACACAGCACAGAAGGGAAGAAAAATACACCGGGGAAAAAAGCAACCAACTGCCTTTGGGTTGCTTTGCTTGTTAAGCTTTGAAATCATAGATTATGATAGGTACAAATTAGTGATCTTTACTTAATGTTTATTATCATTTTGTCTGTCTGTGAAGAGAAGAAATGAATGATTAAATAGATCTTGCTTGAAAGAATGCACAGTTGCTCTGGAGCTTCCTTTAAGCACTACTTTATTCTTTGTAAAACCCTGTTCTGAGTAATTTCCTCTCAGCAACAGCACAGCAGTGAATCATAAAAGAGTGAAGCAGTGACAGCTCTTGTAGTGCTAAGGTTGAACCTTGATTTCCATCTTAAGTTTCATTTTAGATACTTTTTTCCATCATGAGGCTCTGTTGTTTACATTTAGGCAATTTATTTCATGTCTCTCTGTTCCTTTTCCTCTGTGTTGGTCAGGCATGAATTTTCAGCAGTTGATCAACATGTCTCAATGGACTCTAGTGAGAGATACTTTGCAATACTGGTGGACACCAATAAATAAGTTTGTGTGGACACCAATAAATAAGTTTGTGTTAAACCTGAGCCTTGCTACCCCTTTCAGCATTGATCTGAACTATGGATTTAACTGTTTGGAGGGGAAAACACAGAGGTTTTCAGTCCTGGGGTGACCAGATTGGAAGGTTGCACAAAAAATTTGGAGAAATGATTTGAATCACAGTTCATGGGGTGTTTCAATACTAACAATAACCAGCATAAGATGCTACACTTCTGAGGAGGAAATTGAATTCATATAACAGAGAAATAACTTGCTAGATAGTAGTGTGAGGAAAAAACAACATTGAAGTTGAAATTTTACTAAGATGAGGGGGAATGGTAATGGAGCAAAAAAGAACACATTCCCTTAGCTGTTTTGATGGTATGGCTGTATGTCAGTCTCAGATGATTATTAATATGCTCAGCTGGAGCCTTGTGTACAGGGCATTGCATATAAAAGATGAAGATCAAGAGGACAATGAAAGATCTAGAAAGCAACGCTAATGTGTAGGAGTTAGATTTGCTTTGTCTAGAAAAGGGAATCTCGATTCAGTTGCCTAGAATAATTGGAGATGCCATGTGTAACTCCTAGCATCTGCAAAGGGCAGGCCAGTGTGAGGAAGGTGGAGGCCAGGTAGGATTGTTGAGGAATTTGAAATGGTGCCACATGTCTGTGTTTGGACAACTGAATAACTGCCTGAAGGATAGAAAGGAAATAACCTCGTAATAGCTAGGAGATAGTTGTTATAATTATTTACCATCAACATAATTGTCTTTTTAAAAATTATTATTAATTATTATTATTATTATTGTTGTTGTTATTATTATTACAAAGGTATTAAGCAAATGTTTTCTTTGTTCAGGACAAGGGGAACAAGAAGAAAACAACTGAAGGTTGCAAGAAGATATTGGGGAACGTTCTCTAAATTTAAGGTGAATCTTGGGAACAGGCTGCACACTGCTTCTGTACAGTCTGACATCATCCATACAAAATACTTAAATAAGGGTGCTCTGATCTCTATTTTACACATGGAGAACTGAATTCCAGAAGGGATTAAGTGATGATGAAAGGTTTTCTGGAGAATAAGATGCACATGGTTTATCACACCCGTATTTCAGTGTGTCTCAAAGAGCCTGCAGGATCCTTGGCTGCTGAAGTTACAGAGGGTTTGGGTATAAAGTGCTCTTTCCACTTCTCAGGAATGATCTCACATCACTGAACTTGGATTAAATCTAAAAATCTCAAGAGTAAACTGGAAAATCACCAAGATTTAGGTTTTCATCACACGAGCCTCCCTACCTAGGAAGGTGTGCTCTAGGCTTCTGAAAGGGCTTTCAAGAGAAAACATCAGATTCTGGTAGAACTTGGGCCATGTGAAAAGTGGGCCCATGTTGTCTCTAGGAACAAGGAGTAGTCTGAACATTATACTGCTTTTCAGAAAAGTTATTGGAAACGGTGTTTTCAAGCTCTTGCTAATCTTCGTCAAAAAGTTAAGAAAATTGTTCTAAATTTCATCATTCTAAGGACCCTGATCTTTGCTTCTTTGGCAGAGGTACAACTCCCAGCATCAAATCTAGTGTGTTGTGCAGCCACCACTTCTTGAAAGAATCAATTTTCAGGAGCTTTCCCAGAAAGTGTTCTCCTCTTTCCTCGTGTGCATTTGAAACTGTGGATACAGTCTTAAATTGTGGCAGTAGAAGTTTATAGAGAAGGACTTGGGGATGATGCTGAACGAGAGGATGGATGTGATCTGGCACTGCCCAGAGAAGCTGTGCCTACCTCATTCCTGGAAGTGTTAAAGGTCAGCTTGGATGGGGCTTGGAGCAACCTGGTCTAGAGGAACCAGATAATCTTTCAGGTCCTTTTCAACCCAAATCATCCTATGATTCTATAGCATCCATCTTGTCCCAGTTGCACACTAGCATCCTTCTGTTATGATTTGTTTGCCCCATTCCTCTGGAAATGCTGCCTGAAGTACTCATGAGCACATCTTCAAACCCATTTAGCAAAAATTACCAAGATTTAGAAATTTCTGTAAGCCTAATAGAGCTGCAGCTTTGAAACCTGCACCAGTAACAAGTAAAAAGGCGCCTGAACAGGGCACTGTTAACAATACTGACAGTTTAAGGTGAGAAAGGAGATATGATAACTGTCTATGAAAATGAAAAATAGCTTATGAAACAGGGACTTTTCTTACACTTGGTTTCTGAAACCACTACTTTCCCACTATATTTTAAGACATCCCTCTAAACCTCTAATAAAAAATATAAATGAAACAAATAATATAAAAGTCATAAAATAAAGAGAGGGTGTAAAACAACAACAGCAATTGAAATTACACCAGACAGAAGTTCCTCTTAGGATTCAGTTGGTAAGGCTGGCCAAGATACTTCTGAAGCGTCTTAATCTTATCTATACTTTTCCCATACATTTTTCAGAAATGTTGTTACTTGATAGCTGAGTAAAAGGTGACCATATCAGTATTAATTAGAGTAGTTCTTCCATTGGTGAAGCTTCTTCTCTAATTTTTTATTTATTTGAGAAAGTAATAAAGGTTTACAGAAGCTGGAAAAAAAATAGCTGTAAATCATGCACTTTCTTTAAGCTGTTAAAGAGGTAAATCTAGTCCAAGACAAAGCAAAGGAGGAATGCAAGAGAAGAGCTTCTGAGGTGATGTTTTTTGTGTCTGGAGATAAACAAGGGATTCAACATTAAGGTTGAATTAAGGTTATCACTCTGAAACTGCAGTGATGGTGAAGGACAAGAAGGGACTTAAGGGCACAGTATGTGGGGGTGAGCTTCCTGTGACTACAGAAAACAGGTATTATTGAATTTCATTCTCTTATGTTTTTCAATAAGAGAACTTGAAAAGCTGTGCTTTTTATCCATTTCAGGAGGAGTTCAAAAAAGAGGCAGAAGAGAAAGGACTCCTCAAACTCCTCGTGTACAATCTAAAATCAATCTTCCTTAGAGCTTGACCTAAGTCATGGCTTGTTTCCAGCTTGCATACTTCAAAAAAGGAAGGGGATAAAATAAAAAAAGAATGATTATGGCACCGAAAATGTGTGAGGTCTGCCCTTATCTGAGGAACAGATCCCAAAAAAGGGGCTGGAGCCATTTTGGTGTTGAATTGGATTGGCATATGCTGCCAAATGTTGCTGCCATTGAGATCATGAGGTGATGACTGCTGTAAATTGTCTATGTAGATTAAGGAGGCTACAGGATATTGTGGGTAAGAAAGGTGTTATGTCAGCTTTGGGAAGTTGAGAGAGAGGTTTGGAAGGATTCTGTGGTCCAAGGGATGAACATGGGGCTGAGATTGTGGATTCAAGAAACAGGGAGTGTGGAAGGTATTAAATTCTTCTGGTTTGAGGGGGTGGAAAGGTGCCATGAGAAATCAGGACAGATTCTGAAAGGTGACTTGTTTGGTCACTTGATTCAAATAGACAAAATCTGTGAGGGGATAGAAACAAAAATGAGTGAAATGACACTGCAACCTATAAACAAAATTCTTTGACTATTCACATGTTTTTCATTATTGACTGGAGCTCACTTTCCTTTTCCAATATTTATGACTCCATGAGGCATTCCACAGTGCAAATTAAGGCCTGTATCTTCAGCTCAGAATGCAAACTGTGTTCACTATGACCTGGTATGGGTGGGATTCTGCTTCAGGCCCTTATACTTAATTACTCTTCCTCCATTACCTTTCCTGTCAACTTCCAGCATCTACTGTAGAAGGAGATGGTGTACCATGGGTCACAACTTCAATCCTACATTGTCTTGGACACTGTAAAGTGTCTCCAATGGCACTAGAAGTCAACTGAATCCATCCCTAGGCATCCATCCATGAGTGAGGTGTTCTCTAGGATTTGTTCACTACTTTGACTAGATCTCTCCTGACTAAAAGGAGACCTGTAGATGTCTGCACATAGACACATAAATATGGGTCTCTTGATCTCAAGATGATCTTGGTGCCCAGATCTCACTTCACTTGCCTGAACATTGGATATTTAGTGACCATTTGCTGTTCTGGTAGGGCATGGGTGTCCCAGGGGTCTGGTGTTATTTCTGTCAGCTTTAAGTGGTTCTGACTGCCCAATAGATCACACTGAATGCGTATGTATATGACATTTACATATTGAAACTAGTGGCTGGAGACCAGGCTACATGTTTCCCTTCTTCCCAGGAGTACAAATGCTGAGGATTTTATATTCCAAAAGGAGCATGAGACTTTGGGAAACACAGAGCCCCTAAGAGGTTGCTGAAATAACCCTGTAGGTAAGCAGATCTCCAGCAGATATGTGGAAGTGTCATTGCATGTGTCCATTCACTGTTTTAAAGTAAAAGGGGATTCCTTAGCAGGGCAACTGAAGATGGATGTATGGCTCTCTGCTGTTGTGGATTTCTTTGTAAAGTGAAGATATGTTTCATAGAATCACAGAATAGGTTGGAAGGGACCTTGAAGATCATCTAATTCCAACCCCCTACCATCTGCAGGGACACCTTCCACTAGACCAGGTTGTTTAATTCTTTCAAGGACTCTTTTTACAGGAACAGAGTTAGTGCCAAAGTCACGATGAAAGTTGAGAAGGATTTCTCTACCCAAAGTGAGAAAGGGAGTCGATCTGTCACATTAGGCATTCACCTACCTTCAGAGTATGAGCTTTTAGAATGACTAATAATGAATCAAATCCACTTGATAATGAACAGCTCATTTACCCTTCACTGAGCCTGTTTCTCCACCCCAGCACCACAGAACAGGCTTTCACAGTAACAGCTCATGCAGGGAATGGCTTTCAATCACAACTGGAGACTAATGTGGATTTTTATTGATCCAGGAGTTGCATGTGAGACCATATGTCATGTAAGAATTCTGATGAAAATATAAGAACTGCTGTCACTCTGAGTAGCACCAAAGGTTGGTTTGCTGATGCCTAATCAAAGTTTTTGGGTATGCTTCAGTGACAGGGCCAGTAATTCAGACTGAAAGTTCTCCACAGGGGCCAATGTCATATCAATCTTATTTAACATCTACTTAAATGTTATTCCCTCTATCTACAATCAGTACACAAGTTCAGCTGCACAGACAGACTACATCTTGCACCTCTTAGCTCCTTGATCATGTCAGGGAATTATTACTGTCATTTTCTCCACCTTTTTTTCTCTACCTTTACTCTTGTCTGTCTTTAGACATTTACTGTGTCATATTGAATTTGGCTTGAATTCTAGCTAGAGACAAAAAAGCAACTTTGCTTTGTGAAATGCCTCACATAATTTCAGGGCATCAAAGGAGAAGACTGACATTTGCTTGCTGAGAATTAAATGTCTGTATGAAGACAACCCATCACTTCTGCACTCACCCCCCATCCTCCCCCTTCTGTTTCTCAAGAAAAGTGATACTTCATGATAAATTTTGTCACCGGGGAGTTGACTTGATGCTTCCATTTTTGGAGGATGTTTTTCATAGTACAAAGATTAATGTGGAAAGAAGTATAGAGTTGTTTGCTATGGGAGGTATGTTTATTGGCACTGAAAAGTGAAATGGAAAAAGTATGGGAATTGTGGCTTTCTTGCACAAGTGAAAACAAGAAACTTAAGCTAAGTGTGAAGGCCAGGAAAATCTTCGAAGTACCTCAAGTGAACTGATTTAAAAATTACTTGATTATCTGCACCCGTGGCTTTAACACAGGAGGATGCTTTCTAAAACTGTTTTAAAATTTGAGCTCTTGCCTACATTAAGGGGTCTAAAGAGAACTAATCCATTACATTAAAGATTGTTAAATGTCATGACTGCATTGATGTCTTATTTAACAATTGTTTCAAATTCTATGTTTCCATAGTTTTGTATAGTATTAAAAAAATGAATAAAACATGATTTAAAAAGTCAACAAAATAACTTATAATTTACCAATGATAGTTTGTGTGTGATAACTAATCAGCTCTATAAATTCCCACAACTCTGCTATTCTAGGTAATCGACAGCTTTTGCAAAAACTTATCAAGATTGTGAATTCAAGTGAACAATTTTATTAGTATCAAAAGTGTTGATTTTATTAAGACTTTACATTAACAGGTTTGCAGGAAATTTGTTAAAGCTGTATTCATATTCAAAATTCTTATTTTTAGAATTCCGTCAATCCAAAAAATGCTGTTCCATGCTAGTCATGTAATGTGCAGTTCGTGTCACCTAATTTTGGAAATCTAAAAGTTAAATAACTGCATCTGCGCAGGTCACTCTGATCTCTTCTGGTAGTCAGTAGTGAAAAATAGGCATTTTTAAGGGGTGATTCATAAAATCTGTCTCATCTCCAGTTTTAGAATATAAAAATACACTTTATTACTCCTTTTTTCTGTTCAATAAATCCTTTCCTTCTAAGGACAAACTGAGGTACATAACATACTATTAAGAAGTCTCTGTTGCAGCAGGTGGATCCTGATTGTTAATAATTTATGAGTTACTGGGAAGTTTTACATATATAAGATGTAAACTTTGGTCAACAAGAACTCGAAGGGCTCCAAAACGTGTATGTAGAGAGCAAAAGCAGAAAAAAAAAAAAAAAAAGAAACCCAAGAAATTTTGTCCAAGAAGAAACGTTACTTCCTCCAAAAATAGACTTTTGATGGATTCATAAAGCTTAGAGGAAGGATTTTGATTTTCTCGGTTGTAGAAGTACCCTGACATAGAAAATAAGGCTGACTCTATTGATTGAATCTATTGGTTTTGCAGTATTTCTGTGTTTGAATTGTGATGTAGTTTGCACACTGAGAATATCAGCAAGTCTCAGAATGTGCCTGATATAATTCAAGATATATTTAAACATTTCATAGCTAATTAAAAAAAAAGGAATAAATGGGGAAAGAAAAACAAAGAATTAGAGAAAAAAAACTTCCCTTCTGTATTATGTGAAATGGCAAGTAGATTAGAAAACCAGTTTAAGAAGCAAGTCATAAATATCTACTTTAGCAGCTTAAGACTGAGACGTAAATAAAACTCAGCTAATGGTTTATTTAAATTAGACAAGTCAAAACTAAAGGTATGGTTTATTTTTAAACTCATGATGATGTTTTCCTTACAAACAGCTCAATTTCAAGTTCCCAATTAATTTTAACTGTTCACAGATATGAAGCTTCAGACTGAGCCTTAAAAATTTAGTAGTATTAAAAATTCCCACAGGAATGTCATAAGTTAACAATGGAGGAAAATTCTGCTTGACTCTGAAAACAGTACCTGTTGCAGTTTTAAAAATATGCTTTTGCCCCAACGAGCTAAAAACCTCAATCTAAGAGGTGAGGCAAAGTCAAAAGATACATGGGAAAAATTTAACCAGAAATTGCTGGGATGATGATAACATTCTCCACAGCAGCACAGCTGTTAAGCACTGTTAGGTACTGGGCAGGGCACGCTTGAAATGCAGTGAGGCAGCTTTGGGGGTTATATTTGCAGTCTCTGTGCTGTCATTCAAATGACCAGATGAGAAGAAGAGGAACAACAAGACAATCCAAAGCTGTGGTGGCAAGAAGAGAGTTGGAATCTTAAGATGCTCAAAAAAGTGCAGTTATATGTATGTCAGTCATACATAAAACATACATATGCTATATGTATGTACTTCTGCATTTACTATCCCCTGAATTGACCTGCAGATGGTGGTTTCTGGTGGTTTAAAACTGCATAGAAGGGAATGTCTTTTTCTCTGAAAAAAATTTGAATCTCTTATATTCACAGTTATGTTTTCAATCAAATATATCCTTCAGTTAGGTGGGTTCTACTGAGAGATGGTCATCTGAGTGTCAGCATCTGCCTGAATATACTGCCCCATGTGGTACTTCAGGGACTAATGGAAGGCAAACAGACCTGACTCAATGCTTGCTGAAGCTGATGGAAGGGCAGGCTAGAAGAAGAGTCAGAATAATACTTCAAAGTATGAAGGCAGGAGAGCATTCAGTGAAGATCAAAGAGAAGAAAAGAACAATCCACCTACAGAGGTTCTACTTGCAGAAAAACGAAGATGTCTACCTTCACATGGTATCTGTAGACATATTTGCCACTTAAAATAATTTGTGATTCTTTGGGCAGGATTCAGACGCCCAAACTCGGGCAACTACAGCCAGCTGAGATGCCATAAAGTATCTGAAACACTTGAATAATGCAGATGAGACACAGGACTTAGGAGGGACCTTTCCAGAGGGGACTTCTCACTGGACACCTGGGCAGAAGCAGTTCAATCCTTGCACATGTATCCTGTGAAAGATCCAATCCATAATACATATTGAAGACTAAACTCTGGTGTTGAGTCCAGCTTGCAGCACTGGTTGAGGGAATGCTACTGCTCACTTCTTCAGCAGCAGGAGTGTCAGGAAACTACTGGCCCAGGAAAAAGGAGACCCTTCTATCCCAGGAGCTCCTTCAGGTCCCCACCTGGAGAGAGAACAGGTAGATTGCACACCTTTCGTGCTGAAGATGAGACTATATCGGGAGGAGGAAAAGAGCTGCCAAAGGAACATGAGGCTATGTGGGAGAAAGAGAGAGGAAGGAGAAAGAAAGAAGAAACAAAAGAAAGGAGAGAGGCAGAGAGGGAGGAAAGGAAGAAAAGTGAGGGAGGGAAGACATCAGCTCTATCCAGACACTATCATTTATAAAGCAGGAGCTATTCCAGACTCAGACGTTTGGACAACATTTCTGACTCACCTAAGCAAAATATACTTCTACTTATTTTCACCTCTAGTATTATTATTGTTATTTTTCTCACATGTAATATTGCAAAATTTTTTTATACTTTTTATGTTGTTCCTGTATTGCAGGCAATTTTGTATCATTTCTTCTCTTCCTCTCTCCCGTCTGAAAATCTCATTTTTCCCATCATATCTTCATGTCCTTTTGGTCCCTTTCCACTGTGCCTCTGTTCTCACTGGAGCTGACAGTAACTTTCAGTTTCACATAGGTAATGATTATCCTTAACATATTGCTTCTGTCTCCCTCCAGAACATTAATGAAGAAGTTAAGTAAGGCCAAGTCTTGTATTTATCCCAGCTAAAAGTCTTCCTAAAGTTAAAGTGCTGTTCTTTATCACTAATAATTCTGTAACTTCTGTTATGAAAATAATAAATTATATATTGAAATAACACAAAGCCCCCTCTCTGCAGTGTCTGGGGCTGGTGAGTCATTTGAAATATTCAGTGAATGTGGCTGTATAGATCTGGCTGTAATCAGCAGGGTAACTTCCACTGAGACTTTCTGAGAGCTGCCAAAAGAAATCCTGATGATGGAGTCACTCGTAGGTCTCCCAGTCTGATCTGCAACACACAAGAGCTGTGGGGACCATTTCCCGTTATGCTGGAAACAAACAATGCAATGACATCCAAGACCAGACTGGTTTAATTTAAATGAGAAATCAGGGGCTTCTGGGATCAGGTCTGTATTATCTCCACAGCTGTAGAGCAAAATTTTCTTTTTTTGTCAGTCTGTTTATATTAAACCTGAAATAGCTGAAATTTGCAAGTCTTTTATTCACCTTGTATAAGCATTCTTGACATATAAACTATCAAAGTTCTCACCAGATTTTGAGTTTTTACTTATATTTCTTTTCTGCTGCCATGGTCAGTGTTCCAAGACAGAGATATATTCCACTGCAGGACTTCTGGTAACAGGTTTCCCTGACAAAAACCATGAGATGTAGCCATTTATTTCTATGTGAATATGTGAATATATCTTTTATATGAACATTTCCTATAAAAGAATTTTATTTTTTTTTCAGATGTATGATTCACTTATTTAGGAATGGAGGTTCAGGCAAGGATTTGTAGATGTGCTTTGGGCACCTGGATTTTTTAACTCAGTCCCAGAAATACTGTGCAAGGGCCTTACCCTGCGTCACTGAACTCAATGGAAGTTCTGGTCTCTGCCTAAAGCCTTTCTGCACAACTTCAAGCCTGTGTCAATAAGCAAGGAACATAGACTGCTTGCTAATTCCCATCTGGAATTTGATTCAAATACTATAAAATTCATGATTTTCTCCCTAATGAGCCAGCAGTCCAAAGTCAGGTATCATTAAATGCATTTAATCAGGTTAGTCAGGTATCATTAAATGCATTTAATCAGGTTAACGTTGAAAATGATGATACAGTTTTCCTTGAGGATAATTAATAGGAAATGTGAATCATTTAAAAAAAACCCCTAGATGATAATATTTCTCAGTGTGGTTCATGGCATCTGGATAGATGTTTTTTTTCTGTACTTAGAGTGGTAAGTTCTACATCTGCATTCATGCAAAAAGGATTTATTTAGGATTAAGATTATGCTACACTACAGTGTTGTAAGGACAGAAAAAGAGCAGTTTTATTCATCATCTCTCTATTCTAATTGAAAAATTAAATAAATAGGACAAAAAAATGGAGCAGCTCAGCTCTTCATGGAGTAAGGACATAAGGGACCCACCATGATGGTTTTGCTCATTCTTACGTGTTCCAAATCCTAGCAGAAATGACATTTCTCTGACTTTTGTGTGGCTACACAAACTCTGATGGTTGGATCAGCAGATTATACACTGTAGGCAGACATAGGATCAAAAGGAGGAGAGGAAAAAGTTTGTTTGACATCACAAGGAAGGGTTGGTAGCAAATCTCAGTCAAAGAGCTGGAGCTGGTGGGAATCCAGCCCTGTTCTCTGCGCTCTTCAGCCTCTCCTCACTGGGACAGATCCAGCCTCTCACCCCTGCACCCTTCCCAAGGCCCTGGATGTGAACAGCATGACTGAGCTTAATGACTGACCCTGCTCCTCCCTGAAGCCCTAAGCCATCCTGGTGCTGATACTCCTACGCTTCATTTTCCTGCACAGCAGTGCAAGCTTAGTGTTTAATTTTGTTTCATTAGAAGAAAATTATTTTTTAATTATATTTCATTATTTCTCTTAATATTTCCAAGACTGATGCTGACAGAGGCTTAACGGAATCCAATCCCTTTTTCATTAGAGAGCATCTCTTGCATTCACCTCACATCTCCATTATGGGCTGTCACATGCTTCATGCACAGCAGTAATGGCCTGGGTAGGCACTCTCATAAATATCCTGCTCATCTCCACAGCAGTGGTGTAATTGAGGGTAAACATAAATCAGTGCTGTTTGCCCATTCTTAATCTGGGTATTGCAGGTGTCTCCCACTTCTCCCTGTGTATCCTGGGTGGCTTTTCTGGATTTAACACCAAACTGCTGCTATAAGGGGCATAAATTACTTGCTGAAATAATGGGAGTTCTCTGGCACTTCTGTCCGTGTCCAACTATCTTAGCAAGGACTGAGGCTTTTATGCTCAACAATCATGTAATTCATGCTTTCTAAATGCATGGAATTCACCTGGGATTTTGCATTCAGAAGCTTTTCAGGGTTTTATGTAAGTATAATATCACGTTTTTCTCTGATATTGTGTTTTCTAAGGTTTCTGAAGTCAGAGGGAAAGAGCACATCTTTAGTTTCATTTTAGCTTCACTCCTGGCCAGGTGTGGTGTGTGGCTGTGGTCACACTGTAGATGCCAGGTACCCACCAAAAATACTCTATCACTCTTCTCCTCAGATGGATAAGGGAGAGAAAACACAGTGAAAGGCTTGTGGGTTGAGATAAGGACAAGTAGAGATCACTCAGCAATTACCGTCAGAGGCAAAACAGACTTGACTTGGGGAAATTAATTTAATTTATTACCAACCAAATCAGAGTAGGATAATGAAAAATAGGAACTAATCTCAAAACACCTTTCCCCATCCCTCCTTTCTTCATGGATTTAATTTTATTCCTGAATTCCAGCAGCACACAGAGGCAGGAAGTGTGGTCTGTGATCAGTTCATCACACCTTGTCTCTGCCTCTCTTTCCTCCTCAGGGGAGGACTCCTCACACTCCTCCCTTGTTCCAGCATAGAGTCTCTCCCATGGAAGACAGTTCTCCACAAATTTCATCAGTGTGGGTCCTTCTCACAGGCTACAGCTCTTCACGAACTACTCCAGTGTGGGTGTCTCCCAAGGGGTGCCAACCTTCAGGAACAGGTTGATCCAATGTGGGTCCCCTGCAGGGTCACAAATCCTGTCAGCAAACCTGGTCCAGCATGAATCTCCATGGGCTACAGGGGAAGGGCTGCTTCACAGAGGTCTTCTCCAAGGGCTGCAGGGGAATCTCTGCTCTGGTGCCTTCATCGATCTCGGCATCTGCAGGGCTGTTTCTCTCACATATTCTCACTTCCCGCTCTGGTTGCACTTGTCATTGCACATTTTTTCCCCCCTGCTTCACTGTGACCCCAAAGGTCACTGATGGGTTTGGCCTTGGCCACTGAAGGGTCCATCTCAACTGGCATTGACTCTGTAGGAAGCAGAGGAGGCTTCCAGTAGCTTCTCAGAAGCCACCCCTGCAGCCCTCCTCTGGCACTGACAAAACCTTACCATGCAAACCCACTACAGTGACATTGCTGCTGAGACCGATATATCATGTATGCAACTCAAACTTTGCTCTCTCAGGAAATTTTCTACTCTTTCTTCCGTTCTTTTTTCACCATGTAATTTTTAATTATGAACTCCAGTTTGATGGCAGAGCCTGGATCCTCTTTACTCTTTCCAGAATGAAGTGATACAGTTCTCATTTTGCACTTAAGGGTTGAAATAGAAGTGTCTTTACCAAATAAAATTGGTCAAGCAGACGTAAAAGAACTGAAATCACCAGATCACAATTCACTGGACAGAGGTGGTCACCGGGTGCTGTGCAGCAGCCTGACTCAAAAGATAGTCTGCATGTGATAAGAATAGTAACTTAGGCAGTTTGATAAAGCACACAGGTTTTGAGTTGAGGACTGTTTTAGTCCTATATGCCACAAATATTAGGCCCAATTCTAAAAAAAAGTTATTGCTTTGTAAAAAAGTTTTGCAGGAAAAAATTTACGAAAAAAAAAAGAATACATTTATCTTCCTTTTTTCAAATCTCGTTTATCCATGACTTCTCTCATTTTAGGATTCATGTGGGGTATAATGTAGAGGACAATTCCACCTAAAAATTCAATTTTTTCAGTATTTAATCATAAAACCCTAATGGATTTTTTAAACCATGAAAAAAAGGACAATTATCTTAACCACAGGGGATATTAAGGCACTGTGGGTAGTTTGGTAAGAACATTATAAACCAACTTTTTTCCCCTGAGACTTTTTCTGATGGTTTTTCAAGGCATCTCTCTATTGGTGGGAGAAGTATTGGAGGGAACAACACATTTAGCAGGAGATGCATCTCGATTTAGAGGATGTTGATTCTTGTATTGGGAACACTGAATTGTGAAGTCATCTGTGCATATTAACATAGGGAATGCCAGAGCATCGAGTATTTCTTGGAATGGAGAAAACAAAGATCAGAATTTCACGTCCTGCCTATTTCCCACTTTCTTCTTCCCCTCTCCCCGCTGAAAAATAAGCATCAGTGTCTCAAATCCTACAAAGGTCTCTTATCCAGTTGCAGCAGGGAAGGATTTTTTTTTTTTTTTTGACTGTTTGCTCTTTCACAACAGTGTTTCCTTAGTATCTGTGAGGCCAGGAAAAAAGCAATATAAATCTGAGTGAAATTAAATTCCCAGTGTGCCATTTCTTCCCTTGATCTCTAGGTAGCTTTGAATAGCATGACAATGGTTAAACAATAGGTACTGTCAAATTTATTTTAAATAATTATACACCAGAAGGGTTACATCGGTAGACGAATTCCTATAATTTGTGCTGTGCCAGTAGCTTTCAATTAAATCTCAGTTTGATCTCTTGGAGCATCCTGGCCCAAATTTGCAGCTAATTCCACCTTGAGCTTCAGAATTTAATCAAGTATTTAGGGTGAAGAAAATAATTTCTTAGGTGCTGCAATGACTTTGTAATCTTCCACAGTGAGATACTGAAATGACAAACATGAACAATCCTAAAAGCAGTTTTGTGGTGAGATGTCTGAGGATGAATTATGCATCATACACATGTTCATTCTTTACTTGCACTACTGCAGGTGAAGGGGAACATCTCTCCTATGAGGGAAGGCTGAGAGAATTGGGATTGTTTAGCCTGGATGAGAGAAGTATCTGGGATAACCTTATTGTGGCCTTTCAGTACCTAAAGGGGGCTTACAAGAGAGTAAGAGAGGGGCTTTTGACAAGGGCATGTAGTGACAGGACAAGGGGGAACGGCTGTAAACTGCAAAAGGGCAGCTTTAGAATGGATATTAGGAAGAAATTCTTTACTGTGAGGTTACCCTGGCACAGGTTGCCCAGAGAGGTTGTTGATGTCCCATTCCTGGAAGTGTTCAAGGCCAGGTTGGAGGGGGCTTGGAAAGCTGGTCTAGTGGAAAGTGTCCCTGCCCATGGCACGGGGTTGGAACGAGATAATCTTCAAGGTCCCTTCCAACACAAAACATTCTGTGCTTACATGACTGTGTAAAGGCACCAAAAGGTTTTGTAGCACTGATTGAATTCCCAGTGCAGCTCCCAGGCTAGGTTAAAAGGCAAGATGATTTCCACATCCACATCTGTCTCATTTAAATGTGACTTGTATGGCTGGATGTCTAAATCAAAAACAGTATGGGAGGTGCCAAGCTGAAAGTAAACTGTAAAACATGTTTCTTGCTTGAGGTGCCCATGAGCTTGGACATAATACCTTCCATATCAGTTTATGGAGGCTCTGCTAGGTTCTATCTGGATAGCTTTATGCATAGAATAATAGGGAGAGCCCTTCCATGACCTTTAGGTACCTTTCAATGCACTTTAACAATACATCTTGAGTGGTTTCACCATGGTTCAACAAATCTCATGTCAGGACAAAGAAGAAATTTTTTTCACACCAAAGGGTAATTAGGGAAATACATTACTATTTATGGAAAGCATTTAGTGAAGATGAAGTAAGGTACAAAAAGAAACTTCTACAAGATGTAAAAACTTTACCTGAAAAATACTAAATCTGAAATGGTAGAAAGGCATTTCAAGGTTGCAGTAGATAATTCTGAATTTTTAATGACTCACAGGATTGAAATAGGCCTTTTTCCTCTTAACTGAGGGTCAATAGAAGTCTCAGGCACTGAGTATTGTGGGAATAATTAAAGTTATGAAACTGTGATATGCAATCTTGCCTGGAATCTACTTTCCCTGTGCAAAAGGAAATAGCATTTCTGTGTACCTTGTATTTCCTTCATCCTGACTAGCAAGATGCAAGAAGGCAACCTGAGGTGACAATATGAACTTGTGTGGCCTAGACTTGTGCTGCTTTGCTCCTGTTTGTGAAGTGCTTCACATCAACAGCCAGCACCAGACAGCTCTGGATTGCTGAGAATCTCAGTGTGTGATGAATGTCCCGGTACTTCTGAGATTGTCTCTCTGTAAAATACATTGAAATATCAGAATGAAAAGAAAGGCATTTTCCCAACCAATTTGCTGACAGCGTGAAGCTTGGTGCTAACAAGAGTTTTGCAACTTGAATGAGTTTTAATCAACCCTTAATGGGTAGTTTCTCTGCGTGCTGAAGTTATTAGTCACATTGCCTTTGATTCCGGTGGTTTAGGGTTTTACTATAAATGTGCTATATTATTTCTGAAACACAGAGAAATAAACAAGAAGTTCCTATTGCTGACTGCCAGGTCCAGGTTTACTTATGCACAGCTTTGAATCCATTTCTTCTTAGAAACACATGTACACACATAATTTTTAGCCAGCAATGTACACACATAATTTTTAGCCAGCAATGTTTTCCAACTAATGGGATACTTCTCATAAGGATTATAGCAGTGACCAAGCTTTAAATTAAATTCAAGCAAGCACTGAACACACTTATCTATTTGTTCTTGGGTGTCATCAAGACAGAGCAGGGAAGGATGTTTTCCCATTGGAAGCATATTTATTCCCTTACTCAACTCTTAAGGCAACAAGATTTTTTATTCAGCAATTATAACCCTCCTTTGTTATGTTTTCTTTTGGTTACTCTCTTCGCCTTCCATAATCACAGGTTTGACACAATTCACTGCAAGAAACAGCAAGTCTTCATCTGTTTCAGTTTAACACTTTATTTTGTGCCAGCTCTTGTTACACTGAACTTCAGGAATGTGGGGATATTAAGTAGATGTTAAGCACAATGACCTTTGGTCAACAACAGGAAACTGCCCAAAGAACCAGAAACCTGTTGGGACTGGACAGACCTCCAAAGTGTGTGTTTGAGAGATGTGATTTTTCAGTCAGCTTTGAGTGACTCCTAATGAAAGAAAAAATGAGTAAGAAGTTTGGATGAAACCCAGTGGATGAAGTAGTTGCTGTGGGATTCAGAAGTGTAAATTCCCTACGCAGATTCATCTTCAACACCTAGTCTAACAGTGTCAACCTTGAGTTATCAAGGGAGACAGGTAATTTATGGCCTCAGTTCATGTGAATGTGATTTGGAGATCTGAGAGGTCATCTAAGGCACAGAATCACGGAAGGGGTCAGGTTAGAAGGGACCTCAGTGGGTCATCTGATTCAACCCCTGTGCTCAAGCAGGGTCACTCCAGAGCACATTGCACAGGATTATGTCCAGATGGTTTTTGAGCATCTCCAGTGAGGGAGATTCCATAACCTCTCTGGGCAATCTGTTCCAATACATAGTCACCGCACAGGAAAAAGTTCTGCCTCATGTTCTGGCAGAATTTCCTGTGCATTAGTTTCTGAGGTCAGCCCTCAGCCTGTACTGGTGCACAGGGTTATTCTTCCCTAGGGGCAGGACCTTGCATTTGCCTTAGTTGAACTCCAGACAGTTTGCTTTTCACTTAGCATCTTTCCTCTCCTCCCAGAAAATACTATCCTGAACATCCTGAAGCTCTTTTCAAATTTAAGTGCAATAAGGTACTTTTTAAAGGCAGAATTAACTGTTCAATGATAACTCGCAGTTCAGACATCCCTCCATTCGAAATTGCTTCAATGAGCATATCCTACAGGTATTATGTAAAAGAATGTTCCAAGGCGGGATGTGCTAAGAGTCTCCTGCTGACATTGCTCCATTTTACTAAAATCCTCCTATTCCCCTGAAAAAAATAGGTTAGAATGCAGGTGTCTGACTTCTCAGAAGAATGAACTTGACACGAGGATGCTCAGACGTCATTCTTCTTCAGTTCTTCCCGCTAGTGCTGTTCTACTTTGCATTAAATGTTTAAAAGTCTTTGGAGACAGAGAGAATTGGTCCTTATCAGGGCAATCAGGACATATGCTCCAGAAGTGGGACACCTGTTTTTTAGTTTCAATGCTAATGAATATTTAATTTGCACATAGTAGGACATCATCCATTGATGAAACTGAAAAGGGAAAAATCTTCCCACAAGTGGACAAAATACACCATAGTGGACACTCAGCCAAGAGATTTGAGGTCTTTTCTTCGTCTACCTGATGGAAATTTAAACTGTTTCTTTCAGCTGGAAGACTGCCTTTGCCAGCAGACCATGGTGAATCCAGGCTTCATTTAGCTTTCATTTTTACAGCTAACCAACATAGCATTGATTTTTTATTTTTTATTTTTTTTTTTTTTGCAGAGCAGTCACCTAGTTCGTATTTTTCTTCAATGAGAAACAACAAACCCCAACTAAACATAAGTTTTACAATTCCCTTTTCTGTCCTCTCCCCTTTCTCAATTCAGCAGTGACACCAAAAGGTCACTACTTTAAGCACTACTTTGGATTAGATCCCAAAGAAAGGCTAAAGAGCCACTGGAAATCAGACCAAATTCACCACTACCACTAAGAATTAATTCCATTTTCATAACTCTACTTACATCTTCAGCAACTGGCTTTGTTTTGGTCTTTGTTTGAGCATAATCTTAATGCAGATCCCATGTATTTGTGGTTTCCTCTGTGAGCTACGAGGATGTGTTCCTTCACCTCAAAGCAGACATAGGGTAGAACTCTGCATATGTAAAATGTCAGTTTATGACTACTGAAGAGACAAATTTATTGTTTTCATGCATTTTCCTTACTTCCCCCCTTCCCATTCTTATCTACAAGCAAAATTATTCAAAAGATAAGAAAAAATGTCAAAACTTCAATAAATTTTTTTTTTCAGAATTGTTCATTGTTGCCTGAAAATACAACTGCTGGTGCTAAGTGATGATAAAAACCCAAGCAAAATAAAAATAAAAATAAAAATATTTTAAAAGAAATTAAAATAATCATACTGACATTTCCCTGAAAGTGGAATGTTCTTTTTATACAAATACCAAAGACTGGTTTCATTACTGAGTGTCAAGGGGTCACTTGATAGCAAAAACTCCTGCATGTCACTCAATCTACACTTTGGCATTTTTCCAATAGGAACTTGCTTTCTATAGGGGAAAAAATACTGGGGTAGGTGTAATGTTAAATGAATAATGAACACATGAGACAGTTGTTAAGGTATTTTTTAACACCTTTTTAACTGTGTGTGCAATAGGATCAGGGTATGCCTGCTGAAGCTTAAGAAAAACCCTACCTAATGCCAAATTCTAAAATTTTTCACCACCAATCAAATACTGGACTGCAGGACCCAGGTTTGCTCAAGCATTGTGATTTTTTGTTTCTCTCAGCTATTCCCATTTACAATGTTATCTTCACTGTGGGTCTGAAATGGGGTTGTTAGACAAGTTGACAGTATAGTATTATAGTCTGAGAGACCAATCTTCCAGCAGTGCCATTAACTTCAGATTCTGGGAAGACTATAATTACATGAGAATGTTAGTTTTGCCTTGAAAGCCAGAATGGAGACCTCATGGCTAGAAAGGAGGAAAGGGAAACCTTAAAATAATTATTCACATTTCTACCCTTAGCTTCCTATGTGACTTTAATCAACTTACTGCTCTTGGAAGTTGTAGCTAAAAATCAGTTCATGCTACTTACAATCTTCTGCAGCAAATACTGAAATTTATGTATGAAAAGCATTTCATAAAACACCACCTTACCAGCTCTATTATTTGTTACTTTTCCTCCTCACAGCTAACAATCACCTTTGACATAACATTACTCATAATGGACTCAAAAGATTTGTAGACAATTTTCCAAGTCATTATGTTCATTAAGTCTACTCTGTCACAGACTTATATGCAACGGGATGTGTTTTTTTCGTGACATAAGTATACATCTGACTCAAATACAGCCTAACTATTTTTGCAGTTCCACATGTGGGCATTGCTCACTCATCTTTCTTGTTACTTTCAATGCTCTGAGTTTCAGAAGAGTAAGTGGATTATTTGGAGGTGAATTAAAATGTGTTCAAAGTAGACGCTGGAAGGCAATTTCCAAGAAGGACTGGAATGAGCCAACACACAAATTTATTTGCCGAAAAAAAAGGTCAGCATGAATTTCTTCCAAATTTGAATTGACTAAAGAAAATAACTTCAGCCAAAAAAAGTGGACATGAATAGTATTCATCTAAATAGCTACTTAAATTTAATCTTAGAAAATGGATTAAGAACCTCCACGAAACAAAGGCAACTGTTTCGTGTTGAATGAGATATTTCTATTAGCAGAATTAATCTGTTCTCACACTTCTCTGCTCAGTATTTTCTGAAACAGATCTGTGCTCTTCAGTGGAATACACGTTTCAAGCAAGTCAAGAGCAGAACCAGGCAGTCTTACCAATGTACTAAGTAGAATCACAAAATATTCATAAGCATCTGATATAAAACTGGCTGCCATAATGGTGTTTAAAACACTTTTGAACTAATACATAAGTTCCTTGCATAAATACTTGAGCTTGACAATCAGTTTTGGTCTGAGTTCACTTGAGTCTTACTGATGAAGTTTTACTGTTACCTTTCTGTACCATTCAGCTTCTGAAGTACATCCAGGGTCTGTCAACAGATGCAGATGCTTGAATGGCTCTCACTCTCCTGTGTGAGGTGTGTGCTCACACCACTGCTTTCAGACAAGTCAAAAAGAGCTGGAATTGTTCAGTATATCCAAATGTTCCATATTCTTTAATTATGTGTCATGGTTTCACCCTGGAACAGGATTTTAAAACTCCCATTTATTTGCTAAAGGGTGAGAGAAATTCAACAGAGGCAAAACAAACTTGGCATGGGGAAATAATATCAAAATTTATTGCTAACAGAATAGAAACTATAGAATAATATATACAACAGTTCTAACTAGCTTTTCCTATGATGACAAACTTATGTATTTACAAAAACCACCCCTCCTTCCACCCCACATCAGTCCAGGGGGGAAGAAGTTTCTTCTTCACTCTCAGAGCTACAGCTCTCCCAAATTAATTCTGCAGCACTTGAAAGTTTCTCTTCTATTATTTTTAGGGTGATAGCTCCAATTCACCACAGCTGGAGAATCTCTCTCTCTCTCTCTTTTGGGAGGTGCGGGGGTGTCTCTGCACCCCGCCTCTAACCACTTGGCTCCCACTGAGGCCTCTTTCATGGGCTTCAGGGGAATACCCGTTTCACCATGTCTTCACCACAGGTTACAGGGAATTAAACCTTAAAGTCTTTTCCCTGCTGCGTGGAGGTTCCTTGCCACGGGGATAAAGTCTTCGGGGGAGACTCTTCCAAGTTTGGGAGGGGCCACCCCTCCCTGGTTCAAAGGTTCTGGGGTTCGGCTCAGTCCTACCCCAAAACATTCCAGCTTGGCTTTTCTCTCTGCTTTGCTTCATGCTGCATGCTGCTGCCGCTTCTCCGCTCCGACCTACTGCCGGCTCAGAGTCACGGCTGCCAGCCCAGTGTCCTCCTGGGCCAGGGCTGCCCAGGGTCCAGCCAGCTTCACCACCCCTCCTCCGTGGTGGGAGGAGGCAGCATGGCCGGAGAACTCCTGGGGAGTGTCTCTCTTGCTCTCTGGCTGCTGCATGTTTTTGGCCAGGGGCCCAGCTCAGCTTCAGTCCCACGCTGGCCCCTGGGCCAGGGCCGGGGGGAAAGGACCCCCAGGGAACCACCCTGGCCCTGGCCATGGTGCCACGCCACTGGGCCAGGGCTGTGGGGGCCCACCACCACCCTCATGTCCGCTAATTTCTTCTGTGCAATAAGTGCTTTTTTTCCAGTCTCTCAAATACGTCATTTCACAGGGGCTCTGCACCGAAAATGCCACACCTGGAATTAACAATTTTCAGCCCCCCCCCGGGGGGGGGGCTAGTGAAACCACGACATTATGTGACTTGTGAAATTTGATAACTAATTTGGGGCCCTCGGTTTAGAATATTTCAGTGTGAAAATGACCAGCCTACCAAAGACAGTGAGAGTTTTTTTCCCTACAAACATCTACATCGCGCTTCAAAGGAGAAATTAGTGGCAGTATTTAAAATATTGTCATAATACGTTTTAAGCACCTGCTCTCAAACTGCCAGAACGTGAGTTTAAAAATCTGTTCACTGGCTTACATGAAACTGGAAAATTATTTTTTAATTTTGCAAACATGTTATAGACACGAGCTTTTATTCTAAGCCTTAAAAGCCATTATGAGAATTGAAGCTATACCTCTCTGCCTCCCCCCACTCAAGTACACTGCTGTTGTTTTATACATAATCTTTCCTTTTCCACTACCAGCACGATGAACCACTTTGAAATATCACTGGCTGCTCTGGCTGCTTCACGAGACTGTGCAAAGTAAAACAGGCAGAAAGTAGCTGGGTGGGCAAACATAATGGCTACAAGAGAGATAAATAATCAAAACAAGAGCTTGTGTGTTGTGTTAGCCTAATATTGCTACTTTGTCTTTCTATTCTATTGGCATTTAGAGGGAAAAAGGAAATTCTAAGCAGTACTAAACTAAACATAGTTCATGAATACAAAGTGTTTCTGCCAACAAAGCAAAGATTGCAGTTTATACAATGCAAATGAGGAATTGTTACAAAATTCTATTGTTCATGAGTCTGGAAAGCTTTAGCATATCTATGGGGATTATCTAAGTCTATGTTATGTTTACTTGGGCTCTCTTTTTCTGCTAACCATTTTTTTTTTTTCTGAGATATGGAGATATGTAAGTGTGAGATTTACCTGGTTCAAAATCTGGGCAAAATCAAGACTGTACAGACCTTAGTTGTAACTCATAAATTCAATTACTAGCTTATGGCAAGACAAAGAAATAAACAAGCAAAAAAAAAAAAGACACTATTTGGACATCATCATTTGAATTTCAGATTTTCCATTGCCTGATGCTCATGGACTGTTCTTTGAATCTGGTTTGGCTCCTTTTGAGGTGAAGGTTAATTCACTATGTTCTGTGGTCTAATTTTTAGATTGATGATAAGTTAAGTTAGTTGCTGTAGCATTTTAGTCTTCCTCTTATATAACATGAAGTAATTTTTAAGTTGAATTCCAGTTACGTCAGTTTATGTTCTGAAAAATGTAAAGTATGGACATTTCCACAGGACTTCAGAACATTATCAAGGCTTGGCAAAGTTTACAAAGAGAGTTACCACTGTATGCAGCACTAATCTAAACTGTTGCAAATGAAGTTCAAAAGATGCAAAAATAGCTACAAATTAAGAGTAATTGTTTTGGGTTTTTTTTTTTGTAATCTTTCTATTTTTCTAGTTGTTTTCAGCTATTAAAGAATATCAACTTTCATGTTTACAGAAACTGGAAACCAAAATTTTCTGGTAGTAGCTGAAAAGAAAATCATTTACCTTTTTTGTTAATGGTGGGGGTTTTTAAAGTAAATGCATTTATTTATTTATTTATTTCTCTGAATATATATATCTTCTGAAAATGAGATTTGTAATCAGGGAGTAAAAGGCAAGATCTACCCTTATAGGACTGTATATATGTACATGGATGTTCTTCATTAGTATCTCAATATAGGACCATGCCATCCTCCACACAACTACAGAAAATACTCAAAATTAGAGTATTTAGTATACACTGAAGCTGGGAATTCCATTGGGGACTAGTCAGTCCTGTGTTTTCATGCTTGTTGGGAGAGTTACACAACAATTTTTTTGTCAAATAAATGAAAAGATCACGTTGGAAAGTGCTAGTTCATCAAAACTAAAATTTCCTTCATGGGAACGTGCCAGTTTCAATCAATAAAAAACCATTGGGAATGCAATGGATTTATTTTGGTCCCAAAATAACGTGTCATCCCACTGCAGCCCTAGGGTTAGGTCTTCTCTCGTGAGAGGAATTATTCTCATGGTGCATCAACTGTCTGTTATGTAGGTGTTTGGGACTGAGAAAACCAAACCCTGCTCTTAGTACAAGTGGACAAATAGGCACTTTAAGAGTTTGATTCCACTGCTCTACTGCAAAAGTCTACTTTAGAATAAGACCAACTCTGCCCAGAAATTCTCACTTTTGGATATTGATAATAGATGCTGCGTGGGTAGCTAATGCAAAAGTAGACATCAAATGTAAAAACTGTAAAAACACTTTATGTTTCTCCCACATTCACAGATGAACCAGGAATTTGAACCAGATGCTTCTGCTACATAGATACAGACTATAATGGAGGTACAGGAAGCTTTCCCTGTGTACTGCTCTACCCATGAAGGTATTAAAGTTATCAGGAATCAGACTTTGATAGTGATTTTTGCGCAGGAAAGGGAAAATTATTTCCCCTCCTTGTTCCTTGAGAACTTTTTTCACATGTAAAATTTAGACAAGAATGCTATTTTGTCTTTTTTGCAGATGGTTCCTACAATAAGCTTAAATCGGAAATCTAAAAACAAAATAAAATTAATCCCTTAAAAGTAAGTGTAGCTCAGAGAATCTCACATCTGTATGTGAGAGCAAGGCCATATATGGAAAATCGAATTTCTGTTTTAACTGATCTTCTTTGAACTATTGTTCTGCCAGCACAAAAACACTTTTACTGTGTAGTCTATTGACCCCTTGCTAAGCTTTTATGTTTGCTGATCCCCTTTTCTATTGCCCAGTTCTCCTCTGTGCTCATGTTGAACCAATTGCTGTATAACTGACCAAGGTTTTCTCCTTCTCAACTTCCCTTATTATTTACTTATATGCCCAAAGTCGCATGAAAGGATTCCTTCACTAAAATTGGATGTTGTTTTTCATGTAATCCAGGATGTTCAGTCATTTGGAAAGTTGGCTATCCTCGAAAGAGGCTTACCTATATTTTCATAGTGAGCAGGTACCCTAAGAATGCTTTATCTGAGAGCTCTTTGTATACATGGCAAAATAAAACATGCAGTTTGTATCAACCGTTGCAGAGCACTAGGACATGACAAACACATGAAACTATTTGATAATATGGTAAATGGGAAATGAGAGAAAAGAGAAAAAAAAACCAAACCACAGAAAATTCAGAAAACCGTAGAATTGCTGTGATACCATGACTTTCTTTGAAAAGTTAAAAAAAAGTACTCTGTTTGAAAAATATGCAGTACCCCACATCTTCCTCCTACCGAAAAAGAAGAGGTTCTATCAGAAAAAAAGAAGGTTTTATCAGACAGAAAAAAAAAGGATTCACTGCGTTTTTCAACTTTACAATATTTCAGTCAAACCTGAACTGCAGTTTCAGAGAACAGGCTCTGCATGTATTTCTGAATCCAAATGTAGCAAAGTCATTTTTCACAAAGTGAAGGTTTTGATCATCCATCTGATTTTGAGTATCAAGCCTTTAGTCCTTTGAAGGAGAGTTTAGTTTTTAAAGGGCGGCCCTTTAGTTATTTATAAAGTTTCATGGTTTGAATATATTGTGTTAAATACATTTTTCTAAAAAAAGTTTGTCTCCTGTAATTTTTCATTTGTCAAAATGATATCTAGATGTTATTCAGCAATTTCTAGCTAAATATTTCCTGATTCTTTATAAATATAAGAGTAATTGTTCCCCTTTTAAGAAAGGGAAAGGTGAATCATACAGAGATCTGGACTGTTAACTTTTTAACCTCTCTGATCATTTATAATCTGTATTTTTTTCTGTGCCGTGTTTCTTTTATTTTATAACTGCATATAATGCTGTCTCATCAAGATATGCAAAACACCAGTCAATGGGAAATTAAGTTACAAAGGGTGAAAGTGGGCATTTGGGATCAGTTTTTTTTTCCTTCAGAAATCTGTGAGCTTCAGGATTGGCCTCTCTGTTATATCTACATTGTCCAGTGCAAATATATCCTTGCTAGAAAAATAGGACACATAAGCCCAGCAAGAAAGGCACAGCAATGAGAAGATGGAAGTCACTGTAGCTTGAAAACCATGACTTAGCTGCCATTACTAAAATTTGGTGGGACAAATCCCACAGCTGGAGCGCAGGTGTTGATGGCTACAGGCTGTTCAAAAAGGACAGGCAAGGAAGAGGGGCAGAAGGATTTTCCTCTACATCAAGAAATGGACAGATTGTGAAAAGCTGTCTCAGAGGAGTAACCACAAGCAGATTCACAACTTGTAAGTAGGAATCAGAGACCCAAGAATACAAAGGGAACCTCAGAGTTTACTGCTCTCTGCCCAGTCAAGGGAAGCCTGTTGATGAAGTCTTCTGGCTCCAGCAGCAGGAGGAACTGTGCTCATATCCTACTGGGGGGCTTCAACCATCCCAACATCTGCTGGGAAAGTAGCACAGCTGAGCTGTTATTAATCCAGGAGACTCCTGGAATGCATGGACTATGACTTCTTAAGCCAGGTAATAAGCCAGAGGGGATGTGATACTGGATCTGATGGTCACCAACACAAGTGAACTAATTGGTGACATTGAGTTTGGAGACACTCTGGGCTGGTGGAGTTTGGGTATGAGCATCCTGACCTAGTTGAAGGTGCCCCTGCTTATTGCAGGGAGCTGTGACCAGATGGACTTTAAAGATCCTTTCCAACCCAAATTTTCCTACGATTCTGTGCTTCATGGATGTGGTCAGTTTGTGTTTCTTTATACAAGTTTACATTGTGCTTTACACCAGCACAGTTTCCTCCATACAAATAATATTTGTTTCACCAACAAGAACAAATAGTAAATCCCAATAATACTGTATTTTATATTGTGTAGCCAATTCAAATGGGTGTGCCAAAAGAGATTGTGGCCTAGTAGTACTAGATAGTGTACTGGACTGTAATTGCCGTGGTCTAGGTTTTTTTTTTTTCTCTAATAGAGGCCTACAAGGACACCTTTCTGAAGTCATTTAATCTTTCCTGTGTCTGTTTTGGTAACAGTGCAGTAGAAATCATGACAGAATCCCATGTTTTAAAGCACTGTGAGACCTACTGAGTTTTACATAGGAGTTCGGAGGTGTTATTACTAATAACATTAATGCTAAAACAATAAGAAAATAAATAAAATTTTTACGTCAAAAAAGTTATCAAATATTTTTTTAAAAGTGAACCAAGCTCATCGCGTTAAATTTGCAATCTTTTTTATCATCTTCTTTACTTGTGCAGTCATTTCTGTGCTATGAGTATTGAGCCTGGTTTGAAAGACCGAAGTTTGAGCACTTCAGGTATGAGCTGGAGCCATTATCCAGTTGAGTTTCATCCATGAGGTGTCCAGGTCATACAGTCCAACACCACTCCACAGTGAAAGCTGTGGATCATCAGATTTACTTCAAAAATCTTATTAATGATTTGTACTGGTTTTCTGCCCATGGCAGGGGGTTTGGAACCAGGCAATCTTTAAGGTCCCTTCCAACCCAAACCATTCCATGTTCTTTGAATGCATTAAGCATCGATTCACTTTTGGTGGCAGTCTGACAGGTATTTCCTACAGACCTGTAAATATGACCTCAGCAACAACATCAGCAACAACAACTGTATTTCAGTTGATAACATTTTCTAGAAACACTGTCCTGCGGGAAGTTCAAATATATGAAAAACATGGAGAAGGAATGAATGAGCCACACACAAAGCCTGAATTACTTCAAAGAATGGGCAGAGCAGATAAACATCACTATTTCCAGTCCTGGACACAATGTATGTATAAACAAACTCCAGAATCCCAGCTTGACAGTTCACCAGTTTTCAAAATCACTATTGCAAGGACTGCAGCCAAGGATAAATATCCACAGCCAGAAACCATATGTGATGACCAGATGCAGCAGCTGTTATTGGAGGAACCTACACACACACAAAAATGCAGTGTGAGTCTGCCTTTGCTTTCTACATCTACACTCTGAATGTCCTTTTGTTCTATTACAGGACTGGGGACTGTGAACAACTTTGAAGAAAACTATTTCAACACAAACATCCTGTTTGAATGGGCTGATCCAACACAACGGATATTTATGGGGTTTTCTAAGGGGCTGTAGGAGAAAAGTCTCTAAACACCTTAAAAGAATATATGGCTATTTACAGAAGTGAAGAAATGAGAGAAAAGTCCATGAAAAGTACCTACAGACATTTACCCAAACAACAATAATAATAATATAAAAGTATCCTCATTAGTGTAAAGAATGTTTTTCCAGTGTGTCTGAAAATTTCTTTTCTAATGTTTCCTTTTGAGCTATTCAGACCAGAGTTTTATTATTGTGACAGATGACAGAAGTGATGGGATCCAAATCCATTTAAACAAGGATGCCAAATACAACTGCAGAAGCAGCTTTTAATCCAGCATACCATTTCTCTGAATTTTGGCACATTAGATGCTCATTGTACAACACATCCAAGACTGCCATCTAATGCTGCTTAGTAAAATTCTTAGTTCAGTCTTATATTTTTGGCATAATATAACATCAGTAGGAACACTGCAGCAACATAAAAACATTCTTAGCAAATAATTTTCTTTAATCAAATAACATTTTGTTTTGCTACTGCTGTTTAATTCCCTGCCGGTTTGGATATTAGGCAGTAAGTAAAAACAGGTTTTAAATGGTATAGCTGTGATGAAAAATCTATTAACAGAAAATTCTACAAAGTTGCTTTATGTAATATGATAAACATTGACCTATAAATGTTTATTTATGCATTGTCTGTTCGCTTAAATTTATCAGTAGGTTGAACATTCTTGGCACTTGTAAATTCTTATCTGAACCTGTTTCTAAATGCCTTGCAAATAAAACCTCCTGTAAATACTGTAGTTTGATCCAAAGTCACTGAAGTAGATTCACTCAATAAGTTGATGGGCTTCAAATGGCTGTGAATCATGTACTTGAATAATACATGTTACCTTGATTTTTGCCATGTTGGTACTTAGTGATTCATTATTAAAATATTTATTTAATCTTGCTAAGAATGTCTGAAGATTACTGTGCAATACCAGGAGAGAAATGGTTTTATAAGAGTAAATTACATCTCTCTTCCTTAAAGAAACACTTTAAGATTTACCAAATTGTAGCTGATGGAGTATAAGGAAATAAAATTAATTTCTTTTTAAATTTTGTGCTCTGATTCTGCCTCTGTACTCCGCCTTAGTGAGGCCGCATCTGGAGTGCCACATCCAGTTCTGGGATCCTCAGGACAAGAGAGACATGGAACTCCTGGGACAAGTCCACTGGAGATTGTGAAGATGGTGAAGGGACTGGAGCATCTCTCTTATGAGAGGAAAGGCTGATCGAGCCTCAAGAAGAGATGATTGAGAGGGGACCTTATCAGTGCCTGTCAGTATCTGAAGGGAGGATGGATTCAGGCTCTGATCAGTGGTGCCCAGCAACAGGACAAGAGGAAACAGGCAGAAACTGATGCCCAGGAAGTTCCACCTGAACGTGAGGAAGAGCTTCTTTCCTGTGCAGTGATCGAGCACTGGAACAGATTGCCCAGAGAGGGTGTGGAGTCTCTCTCACTAGAGATATTCCAGAACTGTCTTGACACAATCCTGTGCCATGTGCTCTGGGATGACCCTACTTGAGCAAGGAGGTGCGACCAGCCCCTTCCAAACTGCCCATTCTGTGATTCTGTGATACTGTATTAATTTCGTGTATCAAGAATTGCACTGGTTATTTGTGAGGACAAGGAGGAATTACTTTCATTGTTAACTAGTGTTTCTGGGCCTTCTTTTAAACCTCCCTTGTACACTGACCTTAACAAGCAAGAGATATTAGCAAGCCATTCTGAAATTACTGACAGAATAAAACATTCAGGGATCTCATGACCTGCTCACACACTTGAAGGTGGACTGATTTAATGTTAAGAGTAGAGGATCTGATGTGTGATAATATGTATTCTCTGAATATCTATGAGGTCTTTAAAGTTAACCATCAGTGCTGGACTCAATTGGCTCAGCTTTCTGGAAGTGGTTCATCCTGTATGATACCATAATATGGCAGAATGATTCACCTCATAAGATTAACCTAAAAGTGATTGTCACCTGGCATCTCCACCACCAGGATGGCAAAGTGACTTAGAGTTTCTCAGGGATCTAGACTTTTGATGGAACCATCTCTACACCGTCAAATTTTGTGTACATTGATAAAGGTCCAGTGCCATGGCTATAACGAAAGGAAAACGTATAAACTTCAATTCTGAAAAATAAAATATGGATTCCATATAAAGTATCCACAATATGTTAAAACCCACTGTCTTAAGGAGTGGATTTTTCAAAATTATATGTAGAGTATGTGATGAATAATTTAAGGGTGTATCCATGAACAAATATATCTCAACACTTGGTAATATTCTGATGTGGGTTTCCCTTAAAATGCCTTTAAAATTTGCCACTGAAATTCAGGAATCAAGCTGTGCTGGTTAATTGGGTGTACTCAGAATAAGCCCTACTGAAGATCTTCTATTTTAAGAATTTGTGCATTTTTCCAGTTAAATTCAAATTTTGATGGACTTATCTAATTAAATGTAAACATATAAAGTCAGCTGAATTTCTGATTGAACATCTAAATTATGAGTCTTCGCTTTAATGCCTCTGTCAGATGGATAACTTCACTCCCATTGTAGTTTGAGAGATCTGAGGCTCATTTCAGCTGTCCCCACACAGACGTCTCACAGTAGCAGAGAGACTCTGGGTACCTGAAACATCCACACTGATCTGGCAGATATAACAACAGTCTTATGGGAGCTCCAGATTCTTCTGCAGCAGAAGTGGAAAGTCAGGAAGGATGTCTGGGGCATCTGAATGGTGCTAGGCACCATTTATGTAGTCATCTAGGCAGGGTCTGTGGAATGTGTGGCATCATTATTAAACAGTTTAAAATACATAGTATGTGTTTATGCTGAATATACCTGAAAATATACGTACTACGAGCTCATAAAATTAGGCAGACATAAAATCTTTTCACAGTTTTCATGCAGATCCAAGAGAACAGATATAAAACTTGCTTCATTTTTTAATGAACTATCTACTAATTGAAAGTATAAAAAAATTTTTTAGAAAGTAAATAATAAAATATTTTAAATAGGCGAGGATCGAGAGTATGGATAATTTAATGCATATTTAGTGAAATGCATAACAATAATCCTCAGGTCTAAAAGTGAACTAAATGCTACATAGTAATGTTATTCAAAGTAGTGATAACTTGGGGGAAATACTTTTTCCACAATTCAAGATTCTTATTTAGAGATCCTTTGAGGCTTTATGTTTCATAGATTCAAAAACAAATACACCCCAAACTATAGTGCTTAACACCCCTTCTGCTAAGTTT
>NW_016690200.1:4482322-4498789 GCF_001604755.1 Lepidothrix coronata
CCAAATACCTTTAAATGCTGACAGATTTAGGGCATCCACCACCTCTCTAGGAAGCCTGTTCCAGTGTTTGACCACCCTCTTGGTAAACAAATACTTCTTGTCCGGTTTAAACCTCCCCAGGGGAAGTTTTGAACCATTCCTATGTATCCTATGATTACATAAGAAGGAGAAGAGTCAGCACCTCCCTCTCCACTTCCTCTCCTCAGGAAGGTGTATAAAATAATGAGGTTGTCCCTCGGCCTCCTTTTGAAGGCCTTAACCAATATCTACAATCTCTACAGCAAGGGCTCCTGCTGTTATTTATGCAGCATGTCAGGATCATGGTCCTTGTCACTGTAGGTGCTTTACAAATACATAGGAAGATAAACTCCCTATTCTAACAAGCTAATAAGATAGTAGCTGGCCATAAATAACAGTAGCAGGAATGTGAGAAAGAAGGATGACAGCAGCAAATACAGGAAGATTGCACTGGTAGCTACTGAGCAAGTTGATGCCCTACTGAAGGCAATGACTTTCCTATTTACAAGCAAAAAAAATGAAATCAATGGTCCATGGCTGATTGAGAGCCAAACCATCACATGCTGGCCAATTCCTCATAGACATCACAGCACACACACCTCATCTAGGGCTTACAAGGAGTGGATAAGTGGGTAATGCACTTCTTCCATGCTCAGTGAAAGACAAATTCTTTGCTGAAAATAAATGTGGTAAGTCTCAGGTAGCCAGAAGAAAAACATATTTATGATTTTAAACCATAATAGACTTTTTTTAACAATGAAAAAAGACTCACACTCACAAGTATTTTACCCAGTTTCAAGGGTAACAAATTTTGATTAATTTCTAGGGGGAAAAAAAGGAATTAATCAGCTTACTGCAAGTTGTTGGCTGCATCATGAAACAAAGCATTCTGAGAACTAGGATAAACAATCAAAAAAGCCATCTTCCAAATTAATTTCTTAATCTAATCTAAATACAAAAGTTTCACAATGACCCCTTGTTTCATGACCAGAGATATTTGCACCTCAATGGACGAATACTAGCTGGAAGGGAAGGGATCTGCCAGGACTTGAAGTCTCTTCCCTCGAACCATTTAATCTGTAGATCCATTTACACATTTTTCCACTAAGCAGGGGCATAAATACTCCAGCACCAAGAGACCTGAAATACACACCAGACTAGGAAGACAGGTCAGTGTCACCTCTTCACTATCTGTGCATATATCAACAGTGACCGAATATAAAAGTCTGATTTCTCAGATTAGAGAAAGGAAATATATAAAAATGGTAGGAAAAAAAAAAAACAACAAAAAACCCAGATGAAATCTAGAAGCTCTTTTAAAAGAACCAAAGTACCTAAACTGTCATAAGTACAAGATTAGTTATAACCCTTCCAGGCTCAACAAAAGACTGGAAGCAGAGCTTAGAAATTAAAAGACAATATTTAGCAAACTGAAAAAGGGAAGCAACAGCTATCAGCTGGGAGGAGAAGTTTAGGTTGTAGGAAACTAAGGCAGTAAAAGAGCAAAATCTTTGACTAGCTGGCATAAGGTAGGTACTGAATAATAGCTATAATAAAATTCTGGTGCTTAGGGGGGTGGCAGAACTTTTAATGATAGATATGTTTATTCAATATTTCTATTTTGTATCTTGAAAGAAGCAGGAGGATGTATTTGAATCATATGAACATGATAAAGTGTTTTCCAGTCCATTAGTAGCTGTGGAGGGTGTTAAACATCTCTCAGAGATAAATAATTTTAAATCAGCAGGCCAGGATACTTGCTTGGATGGATTCTGTGTGAGTTGATGGAGGACATCTCTAGCTCATGCTCTGAATTTTGAATAGGCAGAATGAATAGACAGGGATAGAGAGAAAACACCAGCAGGCAGGCTGGGCAAATCCTAGCACTCTGTTAGGATTCAGAGAAGGCAAGGTGGTCTACGATACAAGGAACACAAATAGACTGATATCTGTCACAGATTAAATTTAAGGAAAAGCAGATTCTGATATAAATTCCTTAATTATTAGATTGGGAAGAAGATTAATGTCAGTCAATACATTTTGTTTTTCCCTAGGAAAATCAATTCAATCAAACAAAAAAATTTCATTTTTTGAAATGACAGGCCTGATAACTGCAAACATGCTAAGACTTCAGAAGAGTGTGGGATTTAGTATTTCACTACCTTCTGGTTAAAAGTTGTCTAGAAATCACATTAGACGGGTTGAGAACTCAATGACTGTCTATTCTCAGAAAGAAGTTCAATGGAAAATTGTCAGCCTGGGGAGGTAGAACAGACATAAAAGATTAACCTGATGTCACTCAGTATTTTCAGAAAAAAATCAGAAAGAAACAAAAAATAGGTGACATCAGGACTGAAAGCACGGGAATTTGTGGAGAAGTCACATCAGGACACAACTGAAATTGCATGGCCTTGGGAAAAGTCCTCTCCAGCCTTCTTGTGAGCCTCCTTTAGGTACTGGAAGGCTGCTAGAAGGTCTTTCTAAAACTTTCTTCTCTCCAGGCTGAACAGCCCCGGCTCTCTCAGCCTGTCTCCATAGCAGAGGTTCTCCAGTCCTCTGATCAGCTTAGTGGCCTCCTTCCAACACATCAGCATCTTTCTTGTGTTGGATGCCCCCGACCTGGACGAAGGACCCCAGGCGGTGTCTCACAAGAGCAGAATAGAGGGGGACAATCAGTGCCCTCAACCTGCAGTTCACATCTCTTTTGATGCAGCCCAGGGTGCAGTTGGCCCGTTGGCCTTCTGGGCTGCAAGTGCACATTGCTGAGTCATATTGAGCTTTGCTTCCACAAGCACCTTCAAGTCCTCCTTAGGGACGCTCTTTATCTATTTTCAGCCCAGCCTGTACTTGTGCTTGGAGTTGTCCTGGCCCAAGTGCAAGACCTTCCACTTGGCCCTGTTGGATTTCATGAGGTTCACACGGGCCCAGTTGTCCACCTTGTCCAGGTCCCTCTGGATGATATTCCTTCCCTCCAGCGTGTCAACTGCACCACACAGCTTGGTGTCATCAACAAACTTGCTGAGGGCACACTCAATCCCACTGTCCATGTTGCTGACAGAGATGTTAAACATACCTACCCCTAAGGAGCATATCTGATTGCTGATCTCTACTTGGACATCAAGGTGTTGATCACAACCCTTTGAGTGCAATTATCCAACCAATTCCTTATCCACTGAGTGGTCCATCTGTCAAATCTCTCCAGCTTAGAGGCAAGGATGTCATCTGGGATGGTGTCAAATACTTTGCACAATTCCAGAGAGTTGACATCAGTTGCTCTTCCTTCATCCACTAAGGTTATAACTCTGCTGCAGAAGGCCACCAAATTTGTCAGGCATGATTTGCCCTTAGTGAAGCCATGTTGGCTATAACCAGTCACCTCCTTAATTTCCATGTGCCTTAGCAGAGTTTCCAGAATGATCTGCTCCATGACCTTGCTGGGCACTGAGGTGAGACTGACCAGCCCATAGGTCCCTGGGTCTTCCTTTTTCCCCCTTGTTAAAATTGTGGGTTATGTTTCCCCTTTCCCAGTCAGCGGAAACTTCCCCAAACTGCCATGACTTTCAAGTAGAGTGGACTGTAGCTTAGCCACTTCATCCACCAGTTCCCTCAGGTTCCCTAGATGGTCTCAAATCTGCTCTTCTCCTACAGCAGGCAGTTCTTCCTTCTTCCTGTCCCTGCTTTTGACTTCTGCTATGTGGGCAGAGTCACTGGAGCTCTTGTCAGTGAAGGCTGACACAAAAACTTTTTGAGAACCTCAGTCTTCTCCATATCCCAAGTGGATTTCAAGCCTTCTCACCTGGCCAGTGGAATGTCCCTCCCTCAAGGAGGTGCTTTCCCACATGTCCTCACAAGCAAACACCAAAAACACTAAGTTTGAAGCTCCAACCAGATGAAAGCAAATAATAGTTAGACATATTTTTTTCAAAAATGAGGAATTTAATTACTGGAAAACAGCGACAAGGGAAATGCTCTGTCTCCTGATGTCTTATTAAGAACAGATGTCTTATTGAAAGATAGACTTTAAACCAACAAAATAATAGTCAAGTGGCAAGGCATACTGATAACGTAATGAGAATATAAAATAAAAGATAATATTTGTTTAAATTTTAAATCTCTGATCTATTGTATAGCAGTGCACCTGTCAGGAAAGATTTATAAGCTAGACAGCACTAACACAATTCATAAACTAGTTTTGATCTTGGTGGCCATAAAGGCAAAACTCCTATTGATTATAATGGAAGAAGCAATTAGCTAAATCTGGTAAAATGTCAGACTAGATGCTGATCAGTGAGAACAAATCTGAAGTGATTTCTTCATATTTTCATTCCAGTCAGTAATTTTTGGCTCCTTTGAAGTGCAACTCAGCTGTGGCCAGTGATCACCAGACCTATCATTATCTCACAGATCTGTCAAGCACCCAAAACACCCAGTAGAGTCTGCTTAGTTTTGCAAGACAAAAGACTTTGCAGAAAAAACAGAGAGGTTAATTGATAGCAGATAAATACTGCAGTTTAGTTAAAGAAAAGAGTGTGATTTTACTGTTTTCTGTGTATCTGATTACCAAAATCTCTTCCTTTATGCATTTTGAAACAGTGATTATTATATCATAGCACAGATTTTCATGTCAACCTGGGAAGAGATTTCTAATCTGTGAGGAAGCAAATCAAACACGGAAAGATTAAAAACTATGAACTGATAATGAATGAAAGCAAGAATGTAAATTCAGGCTGTAAACAGTTAATACAATAATTAGCCAGTTGATTTATTCAGCATAGGGGTAACATTTGCACAAGCTACTTAGCATATGGTGATAGCAAGTGCAAATATGGTTGTCTGAGGGAACTTTCCCTGTGCTATCTCCAATGATCCACTCCATGCAAAAGACAGTCAGTAAGGAATAATTGTGGAATAGATCTTTTAGTACTTGCAAATTTGTATTCTCTTTCCAATTAGCCACGGGCCAGTGTATTGACACAGACTGTTAATATCTATATCAAAGTTCAGGTGTCATCTAGTGCAGCTCATGAATGTGTGGCCAATTTGACCTGCAGAATGATCTTACCACTCTACCAGCTTACCCAGCAAGATCATATGGATTGAACATATTTGCAAAGAAAAAAATCCTCATTTGCAAAAATGTTCTAATGCATTGTGCTACAGCCAGAGGATTAAAAATATAATGAAATATATCTTCAAAAACACAACACTGTCAGTAATCATCAGGAGTAGAACAAAAGTGTAGAATATTAGAAAAACTTGCTATTATTGTCTTTTCATGTCTATTTTTTTAAAAGGGATACCTGGCAGCTGAATATTTTTACTCTGTCTGCAATAACCAGTCAAGCAGCTCAGCAAATGCAGTGACAACTTGATAAGAAAAATGATGTGTTCAGAGATATAAATAGTTTGAGCACACACTGCTATTTCCATAGATTCAGAGAGGTTAGGAATATATCTTACATAACAGAAAAAAAATGGTTGAAAACTGTTGGGCACTCTGCAATATACATCTTAACCACAGGTTTTTAAAATGAGGAAAAAGAAAAAACATCTTTTTTTTTTGTTTTCTTTTGTAGGACATATACTCAGAAACCCTGTAAATTGTACATCCTCAAGGACATGAATCAGAAGCATAAGTATAAGCTTAAGATTTGGCTGATGCAAAAGTGCTATAAATTGCTGCTAACATTGAATTTGATTGTGGCTTTGTCCTGGTCTCAAACAAGGACCAAATGCATCAAAATCACAGAAGGATTTCCCCTGGCTCTCTCTTCACTGTGTTTTAAATGCAATCTCCAAGCCAGGTTTGGGGCAGAACTGGCTGATTTTCTGGATCCTTGTTTCACAGATTCTTGTTTGAATTTGGTCTTGGCTTGAACCTACCGGGATGCTGAGAGGTTTGCATAAAGGATAAGGGAGGCCTCCATAGACAAAGTTTTGTTCATGGATCTCTAGGTGATGGTATACACTGACTCAAATAGTAAAGTTACTTTTAGGGGATAAACAGAGTGAGAAAGCAAGAATGAAATAGGGAAAACTCTCCCCAGCGGCCAGCCAGGAAGAAAAGCAATCTCCTTGTTGATGGTTCCTGCCTGTAATCCTACTACCACCCCCTGGAACAAGCTTTGATTACATATTGCACACTGATTAACTACTAAACTGTGCATAAATACATATTTTTGAATAATAATTCTTGGCTACTGAAATGGTTATTAGTTATTGAAATCATTACACACTAAAAAAAAAAAGAGGGGCAAGAAAAGGGGGAGAAAGACCTATTCTCACATCAGTGGCAATTTCTTACAGGAAAAACTTGACTAAATCAGTATGCGTGGATTTGCAAGTGCAAGGTCATGACAAGAACACATGAGAACACCACAGAAGAACAACAGCATGACAGGCAAGTATAAAAATGCCACAGTAACTCCTGGGTGCACAGGTGAATGTGGCAGAGTGGGGTCACAAGTAAAATGGAAAGTTCCCAGCTTGACAAAGGTTGAGACACTCTGCAAGGTGAAGAATATCCCACTGCCAACACAACCAAGAACAGACCAAGAAGCTCTTCCAGAACAGCTCTCTGTCCTTCACTGCCATCTGCAGTGTAGGTAATCCCATGGCAGACAGGATTCCCTCTGGCCTCCCATATTATAAAGTCAAAATTCATGCTTTAGCACTTTACATTCTCCTTGACTTTGCCAGCATCAGCTACAGAACAGTTAGACCCATATCCCTTCATATCTGCAGATGAGGAAGAGAAATTATCATGTATCTACTTGTTTTCTGGCAACACTGGGATACATTAGGAATCTTTTTTTTTTGCAGGTTCAGACCTTAGGAAGGGTTTGGAGCTCCATTCAAAACACAAGGTAGATAATATCCAAAAATAACCAATAAACAAAACCTAATGTTTCCTAAACACACTTGGTTAAATCTCGTTATCACTGAATTCTTTAAAGACTGGTAGGAATAACAAGTCTATCATTAAAAATTTAAAGTATATGTGTATCTTCATTGATGTATCAGACATTATAATAAATAATAAACTTCTCTTAGTTATCTTAATTATGTTCTTAATCTCATCCAGCATCTGGAGTTTGTGGTAAGGAACAATATTGGGCTATGGGAGACTGCTTCAAGAGAGCTCCTAGAAGAATGAAAAGAAGATTAGATGGAAAGAACAACAACAAAAAAATGTTTGGTTTTTGTCTCATCAAAAGTACTCTAACAAATATAATCTAACAATATTTTATTATATGTTTTTAGCAGGTTCCTAAGGGAACCTTCTTCATTCCTAAGGGAACCTTCTTCATTCCAATATTAGAAAGGTTAAAGAAAAATACATCTTGAAAGGATACTTTGGTTTCTTTTTATGAAACTCAATGGGCATAAAACCTTGTGAACGACGTTTTTCACTTGTTCAATAATGGACAGTCATGCCATTGCTCAACCTACTTTAAAACTTGACCCTGATGAGGCAATGAAAACCAGGGTGGTAAAAATACAATTTCAAACTCTGATTGACCTCCTTCTTTTAGTCACAGACATAAGGGTTGCAAATTTTAAAGATCTTATGTGTCAGACATTGTCCTTATTTTTACATCTGCTACGTAGGATATCTGAGGACAAAACACTAACCTGCCATGGGAAAGCAAACCAGCAACAAAAATAAAGAGTTTCTTTTCCAAAAGTATTAGAAGTCCAGAGAAGGCAATCAATATGGGAAATGTATCTTTTGAAGAGAAAATGTCTTTAGCACCTTGATTATTTTATATTTTTAACAACAAAATTTACAACACAGCAACTTAGTAATACTAATGGGAAAATTATTTGCAGGATTCTGTACAAATACTGAAAAATCACAATTTTTCCCTAATAAGCCTTTTGCCACATGACTACAGACATGCTGGAAAAACATTCATGGCCAAGGGCAGAGGGATATATCCTATTTACCAAAATGAACCATGTCTTATCCTTCAGAAAGTTCGCAGTTCTGATCTAAACCCTTTCCCATTGATGTTGTTAGCAACAGTCAGACCAATGAGCGTTGACTCAGACCACTGAGCGTTCTTGGAAAATCTGCCTAGAGATACAACTATAACACTGCAGGAAGGTATTCCTGAAGTACAAAGAACGAGAAGTTTTTGGCTTCCAAATGAAGGTCATAGTATGTTTCTGGAAGTGGAAGTGCACATCTCACTGTGAATCTGATCCACACTGAGGATTTCTCTGAATAACCTACAGAGCACTCTGGCAAAAATAGCAACACAGATTCAGTGACCAAAAGCACCATCCTCCCTTCTCCATGCAGTTAATTATTTTTACCTATCTTTTATGGAATAAAATACTGCATCTAAGTTTCTAGGTGAACGCTACAAATTATCCACATGGTCCAACAGAGGCTGAAGAAAGTCTTTGCTGCACAGAACCCAAAAGAGGCTTGAATTCCTGTAACAGTGCCATAACCTTGGAACTCAGAGGTGTGTCTTTACAGATTCTGGAAAGGTCCAATCCAGAAGTGTTCACACCAATGCCAACTGCTCACTGATACTGAGCTATGGAAACCAAGCTGCAATGATGACCATATTGGAGAAGAATGGAAACCAAAGTGCTCAGCTGAGAAGATGAAGCAAGAACTACAGCTTATCCTTCACAACTTAATGTTGTGGGTACTTGTGCACAAGCTGCTGTCCTGTCACTGAGAAAATATGAAAAGGGAAATTCGTATAATAATAATTCCAGCTTGAAAAAGAAGAACTAGGAGGAAATATTTTCTTATTAATAACCATTGGAGAACATTCCTTCCCTGTTTCTTCTCTGTGACAATCTCAAAATGGAAGGACAGGGTGACATGTTCAGTCCACCTATTTCTAATTTCCATCTGGAATCTTTAGCTAATCTTTCAGTAGAGAAACATCAAACCTAGCATATCTCTTCTCATTGTTCAGTGCTCAACAGGTACCATCACTCCCCAGAAGCAAGAGAGTAGCTGACCTAGTAGGTGATGGAGGAGAACACAATTTATCCAATAATTTTCTTCCCTTTCCAAGTCAAATTCTGAGCTTTTTCTAAACCTGAAAAAGCCTTGTGTTGTTTGTTTATATGTCCTTAATGTAATGGAAACTCTGAGAAGGGAGAAAAGGAGGAGAGGGGAACTCTAAACCGAGTTTCTTAGAAAGTTTTAATGGCACCACATGTTGAGAAGATGACAAATCAACCATCTTGAAGTGCCATCACCTTCGGTGTTCCCTGCAATTTTACAACTTTTTTTTGCTTCAACACATAATCTATTTTTTTCTCCTCTGCCTGAGCCACACTTTATTATCACTTAAGCAAATGAACTTTAGGCACTGCAAGGGCCCACAGTGATATATTTCTAGGGTGGGCGAGACAGGTCATGTGAAGTCATTTGAACAACAGGAAAAATAAGCTCTAGAAAGAAAATTATCCTTGTGACCCACCGAAGAAGACAACAATAAGAAACATTTCCATTTTTTAGGAGTGAAAATTAGAGAACCTTCATCAACTTCATGGAAATTACTCCATTATAGGTAAGTTGATGTGCACTGTCAAATTGTTTGTTCATCTGAGGATGTGCTTTTCTCCAGGACAGTGTCGGATATGACATTTTTCATTGTAGTTACGTGATTGTTTAATCAAATTAAGGTCTCAATTTAAACTTTTGCTCCTCCACGCTTTTGTAAAACTGAGTCAAATAATTTCCAAAAGGAAAGAGAAACATCAGATCTTTACGACCTTGGTCATTGAGACAGAGTCCTTTGGGAGAATAAAGCAAGCCTTGAACAAAGTTGGAAGAAAAACATTTTTGTCCAAACCTAACCAGAAACTCTTTTCATGGCTATATCTTGGTCTTTTTTAAGATATGTAAACCACTAGGAAAGTGCTACATCTTGGATTAAAAATACAAAATACCTTTTCATTTATTTGTCAGGAAAGACTGTAGAAGATAAAAGCAAACAATCATTTGGCAGACAGTTTGGCTTTAGGGATCAGCATTGTGCTGGTAAGTGGGTAAAATCTAGTCCTTCCCCTTGCCCAATTTTATGATTTCCTAAGGGTAGAAGACAAGATGACATGATGATGGCTTCAGACACGTATAGTTCAGCTGCCTGAACTCATCATATGAACCCATTTTAAACTGTTTTATCTGAGGATCTACATCAGACCATCAATGGTGCAAGATCAACAGTCTTCTATTCTTACACTGAAACACTAATGATCCTATTTATTCTTTAGAACGTAAGGTAGTTTTGAAAGCAGAAGAGTCACAGCCTGAATTTTTAAGTCTCGTCAACTTTCAAAGCCAGATAAATTTCTTCCTGTCTTTGCATTCCATAATGGGAATTTGAAAGGTTTCTAGCCCTCCCTGTCTCTCCTTCTGGTTGGGTTGGAGGGACACAGACTCTCACTAGGAAGTTTCCATGATGAATGGAAAATTCCCATACTGTTAAATCAAAACAGAGTTTTGAGAATGTTTTCTGTCCAGTGGCTTTGGTCATGGGGTACTTTTTTATTCGCTTAAATCCAGGATTCCACAGCAGAAAACATTCACTTTTCATAGTTTACAGTCCTGTTTTTTATAAAGGGGTTGCAAGAGGTTTTTTTTTTTTTTCACAGAAAAAGTAAAATAACGTATGTAAAATGACAGAGAATGCATTCTTATTTGTTTTGAGATTGGAGTTCTGCATTCTGTGAAGCAAAAAGATAGTCTGTGGATTGATTTTTTTAGCCCATAGAATTATCTCTCTCTCTGCAATACATTAAGTCTGAAGTATCTTATCCCCCATCCCATTCCTATTCCTTTTTTTTCCCACTGTTTCAATTCATCTGCTATTTCAAAAGCACTCCCTGTTGTATTTGTTACATTTAATATCTGCAAGAAGCACTTACAGAAAGGCGTTTGCTACTATTAGAAGAAATAAAAAAAAAGCACCCCATCCCATTTCTATTAAGAGGTTTAAAGCAACCTATTTAACTTTTCAGTCTTCAATTTTTTTTCCATATTCAGTTTGCCTCACATAACCTTTTCATTAGTGTATTAGCTACAGCAGCTCAGTCTGGAGAGGTACACGAGATACACATATACCCAGTGTCTGAGGGCTTTTATACCCTCCAGGATGGAAATTTACTGTGGTAATTTTAGCCTAATCAATTGAAATACAAGATTGAAGCTACTGCTAATTGACTGAACAAAATTGAAATTTGGCGAATGTCATAATGTCAGTTTACTCATTCAAGAGTTTCTCATTGACTGAGAAGGGAGGTTGTTAGAGGAGGGTACCAGAATGAGAGGTTACTCAAGAGCTGTGGTCAGGTGTGCCTGGGGAATTATGGGATAAAGACAATGCATTCACTTGGGTCAAGATGCCTCAGACCTTGGTGCAAAGCATGTCAGTTATTTAGGTCTCAGAAAAAAAAAAGGTTTTTCTGGTTAGGAGAGTTGCCTGGAAACATAAAGAAAGTCACTGACAGCTGGGAGTAAAGAATATAAATTATAAATTTATTCCCACTCATTTCTCTCCTGTTCCATTTGTATCTTTTATAGGCAGGTGAAAAGTTTTGTCCTGTGGTAGGAAAGCCGTGACTACTCTCTTCAAAGAGAAAGGGCTGAGTATCGGAAGATTCACAGCTTGTTGAAAAAGGTTTTGCAACTTCTTGCTTTTGGTAAAAATATTTCAGCATCTAATAAATCTACCTAAATTCATCATCTTCATCATCATCAAAGAATTCTAGATTTCTCAAATTCTGAAGCAATCAATAAAATTTTTACTCAAAGTTCTCAGGTTTGTTTATGGGTGAGAACTAACTCACATGCAGATATTTAACACCGACTAAACACTCAGAATATGTTAGGTGGGATATTAATTTTTGCAGCATTTTTTTTACTGCTTTTAGAGGCAACTTTGACATAAACTTTGTTTTCTAGGAACAATATTTATGTAACGCAATACACTGACATTACCTGGGGTATTAACACCACTCCACTACCCATGTTTTTATATCTCTGAATAAAAGTCATAGTTGATCTCTTTGCAGAAACTTTATGGTGCAAATCTTACAGGGAGAAGCTTATATCCTGTAGGGATATAGATCATAAATTTGTCTTACAGTTTATCCAGCTAATATGGTCATAGAAGATAAAATAAGATAATTCTTCAGATCTTTTATGTTCAAAGGACTATCTGTTTATCCCAAATATATCAATGGATGTTTTTGTTAATATCCTTAGATAACACTGGATACTAGTGCAATTAGAATACCAGTCTAATGAGAATAAATATGGAATGTTAAGCTATTTGATGTTGCTTTCTATTTACGCACAAGTATTTTAGTCTGCTTAGCATTTAACCCTTATCATTGGTGATGTTAACCCTTGTATGCACTATTCTCCCTTTACTACAGACAGCTGAGGCAGGGTCAATGTAGCCTAATCTGGGCATCTAATAAGACAGGGGTATGCTACACTTAATAAACTTGTAAAAAGTCATTGGTAAAACATTTTCTTTAAAGGTTTTTTCCTAATATTTTTTATCTCCCTGTGGTACAAGCTTGCTTTTAATCTATACCTACAGATAATGACATGAAATTCTCTTTTTCTTCAATTCAGCCTCATAAATTCATCCTCCAGTCCACAGCCTATTTTACACTTGCATTCATTCAACTGCATTAGTCATTGTCTGGGATGAGTAATTACAAGGCTCAAATACCCCTGCTTACATTTCTGAAAAATTTCCTGGCTAAGGCTGTTATTAGAGTCATAGGATCACAGAATTGTTTAGGTTGGAAGAGACCTTTAAATTCTTCAAGTCCAAGAGTTAATCCAGCACTGCAAAGCCCACCACTAAACCATGTCCCCATGGGCCACTTCTACATGTCTTTTGAATCCCTCCGGGGATGGTGACTCCACCACTGCCCTGGGCAGTGCTTGACAACTCTTGCAGTGAACACCTTTTTCCTATTGTCCAATCTAAACCTCTCCTGGTGCAACTTGGGGTGATTTCCTCTTGTCCAACCTAAACCTCTCCTGGTGCAACTTGGGGTGATTTCCTCTTGTCCATTCACTTGCAACTTGGGAGAAGAGACCGACCCCACCTGTCTACAACCTCCTTTCAGAGAGTTGTAGGGAGCAATATGGTCCCTCTTGAGCCTGGTTTTCTCCCCCAGCTTCCTCAGCCACTCCCCATCACACTTGTGCTCCTTCACCAGCTTTGTTGTGCTTTGTTGGCAATTAATTTTGCTAAAGTTAGGAATTATGGCTCCAGAATATTTTACTTAAACAAAGCTTTCTAAATGAGGACTGGCTTTGAAACAGTATAAGAGAAATGTATGGGGCATGAACAATCTTATGGATTTTTTAGTTCATATTTCCTCCCATCTAAACATTTCACCTTATAACTGAGGTGTGTAAATAAAATGGGACTGAAATTACTTTGAACCTCTTCCTATGCAGGGGGGAGAAACAGTTGCCTTCAAAGAGCAGGAAACCCAGATTGAACAACATTTTTTTGTCCTATAGATTCTGATTGGAATCTCTCTGTTTTTCACTCTTATTTCCCTTGTAATCAGTGCTTTTGCTGTCAAAACCAGTACAAGTAAAATATTTTTCTTTTACTAAAGGACTTCTGGGTTCTTTTTAAGATGGAGGATGCTGATGGACAGGCTTTCAGAGGCAATTAGAGCAAAGTGTGCAACCTGACCAATGTCATTCTGAACTATTTAATAAATTTGTTCCTCTCATAAGTTCTCTGAGTATTTTTTTAAAAGCAGATATCAACTCATGGATTGCTTTGCAAATTCTTAGCCATCAGATTCTCATGGTACTTATCTGCTTCTCAGAAGAGCAGCTAGAATGGTTTAAACTACAACAAACAACTAATACAGTCAGAAGGACAAATTAATCTGATATTCAGTCAGAAAGTTGTAAAATTTTCCAAAACTCTGGGAAACATGGTAGAGTTGTGGACCTGGATGTCAAATACACACAATCCTTGCCACTTCTCCAAGTAGAAAAAACAGACATATTGCACATTCAGGCCCAGATATAGACTCCCACATAACTTGCACACCACATAACTTACACACCACATAACTGCAGAATTCTGATGCAGCTAAAGATGCAGCAAACTTTCCTTGGCAGTCAGTGAAACACAAGCAGGATATTTATTTGCTCCTTGGATCTCAGTGTAACCAAAGAATTTCACATTTTATTAAACGATTTCTTGGTAGTTTTTTGGGTTTGGTTTTTGGTTTGTTTTTGTTTTGTTTTGTTTTTTTTTTACTTCAAACAGGACTTGTTTCTTTTAATGTGCATAATTCTTGTCAGATCTATCAAGAGAATACACAAAAATAAAGGTTTGCTGTAGTGGCAATACAACAACTGACTGAGGACGAATGGCAATGCAGCTTCCAGACTGGAAGCTGTGTGATGGATTTAATGATAAATATGAATATGATATCCATCATGGTAGAGCTCTGATTTGCATAGAAAGCAAAGCAGGGGATTCGATTTGTTTACACAAACAATTTAATTACTTTGTAAGAAAGAAAAGAGCCACAAAAATCAAAAAGGTTGCAGAAAAAGCCTTCCAGGAGAGACTCGGTGCTGTAAAGACACAGAGATGAAACAGCTTTGATCCATGTCCCTCACAGGAAGGAAAGATGGGGTGTAATGGGAGGTTGTAACACAGTGAAGGGGACAGAAACAGAATCCAACAGTGGAAGTTGAAGCTTAACATTTTATGGCAGTGAGGGTTAGGAGAGAAAAATGGGCGTGAGATCCTCACGGCTTTCAATGCAGCATTAATCCCTTGGTGAGACATCTGTCCGGGTGGGATCAGTGTAACATCTGCAGGTAGAACCTGCTGGCCTGCAATTCACAGGAAGTTGGAGCAGAGGATCTAATGTTTTCTTCTAGTCTTGAAACCAAGTGAATCTGTCCTTGAGTGTCTCATACTCACAAGCATCACAGGCACTGGGAGCCAAAGCCCATGAATTTCTCAGGAGTAGAACATGTTGTTCTTGTACCAGGCCATCCTTGAATATACAGGAAGGAATAGGAACCAGAGCTGGGATTTTGGGCCACTTAGAAGAGGGATGTAAAATTGAACATAGTCTCTATTTTTCTTTTTTTTTTGTAGATTCTTATGTAAAACAAAGAAATGCATTTCATAGCTGATAGGAAGGAACATCACACTGATATTAGTTTTGGGAACATCACTGTGAACCACCCATTAGCAGAATGTACTGCTTTCCAGCCCATTGATGAAAATCCGTTTCTGGGCGTTTTCTATGACAGTTCATGTGGTAGGAGGAGTCTTTTCCCATCACCCACCCTATTCTATAAAATCATGGCAAGGATAGAAATGATTCTTGAGACAAAACTACTCATAGACTGCTGATAAAAACATTTTATTGGTATAAAAGTAGATTTATTGGCCTATATTTACAAAGACTACTTTTCCTCTGCTAAAACATGTTCTGTTTGTTCCCTGGTAATATGTCCTCACAAAAACAACCCCTTGATGATTCTTGTATTGCTGCTTAGTCATATTAGTATTTAATTCTGATCCCTGGTTATGTCAGCAGATGAAGAGGAATACACAGATCAAACATATTTGTTTAGGAATGACTTGAAAAGGTTTTTATTAGCTAGAATTGTGAGAGCATCCCTTTGTACAGTATTTCAAGTGTTAACTAGCAACTCTGGGACCAACAGCAGCTGTTAGCTGATTAGCTACACTGCATCAAGAACATCTTAGTTCATGGTTTTTTTCCTATGAACTGCCTAATAGTCCTATAGATAGGTGTGTATGTAATTACTATAATTAATATGAGATAACTAATTAGCAGTGCTGTAGGAAGTACACAATCAAATTAATGTTCCTGTGGTAATTTGGAAGAGAATGAAGTTGTTCGGAGCATCACATTTTTCACCCCCAGGAGTGTTCTCCTATCACTTGCTTACAAGATGCTTGTCCCTGGACAGACCTGGTATTTGGGTTTGGTTTTTATTAGAAAAAAATATGAAGTTAGTAATTCAGGGTGGAAATCTGCTCAGGTAAGCAAATTTGCTCAGGTATGCAAAATTGTGTGTGTTTGGTTGGTTTTTTTGGGGTTTTGTTTGTTTGTTTGTTTTTTTGTTTTCTGGGTTTTGGTTTGTTTTTGTTTGTTTGTTTGTTTGTTTGCTTTTAGGGTTTTTTTTGTTTTCTTTTTTTTTTTTTTTGTGCAGGTGTTGCTCATGGAAATTTTTCAATTGGCTTAGTCTGGTATTTAGTACTGAATTAAAAATTATTTAAGTCATGTCCTGGCAGCTCTCTGTCTGCTTTGGAGTCATGGCAGGGATATTTTTACCGTTACAGACCCACTGAATTGGAACCTCATGTCCAAACTACTGGATACAAATAAGACCAAAAAACTGTCTTTAAAAAATCA